>NC_083421.1:6174651-6274989 GCF_020745735.1 Hemiscyllium ocellatum | reverse complement strand
GGGGGAGGGAGGACGAGAGGAGGGGAAGGGAGTGGGAGAGTGTGGTGGGGAGGGCAGGGCAGGACCTTGGTGGACAAATCTCTGGATGTCTGAATATGTCAGCACAGGCAGACAGGGTGGGGAAGACACCTGAACTGGGAGCAGGAGGGGGACCCATATCCTGGTGGGGAGAGTTGCTGGAGCTGCTCGAGAGGATTTAAACTCATGTGGCAGGGGTGTGGGACCCCAAACAGTCGTAAGGCCAGAAAGAAATTTGAGGTTGGTACAGATGTTCAAGAGAGCAATATAAATAGACAAGGCAGGCAAGAACATAGCAGGCAGTGAGGGAAAATTGATGAATTAAACTGCATTTATTTCAATGCAAAGGGCCGGACAGATAAGGCAGATGAACCCAGAGCATGGATGGGAACATGGGACTGGGATGTTGTAGGTATTACAGAAACACAGCTGAGGGAGCGACAGGACCAGCAGCTCAATGTTCCAGGGGCCAGATGCTGCAGGAAGGATAGAACAGGAGGCAGAACAGGAGGAGAGCTGGTGGTTTTGATTGGGGGGAATATCCCAGCAGTACCTAGAGGGAGTATTCATGCAGGATCGCCCAGTTAAGCGATATTGGTGGAACTGAGAAATAGAACTTGGTCATCAGTTTGCTACGGTCGTACTACAGCAATAGGCAATGGGAGATGAAGGAGCAAATATGTCAGGAGATCTCAGATATCTGTTTGAATATTAGGTTTGTTGCAGTCGGAGATTTTAACCTTTCCAGACCCGGACTGGGACTGCCGCAGTGTTGAGCATTTGGATGGGAGGAATTTGTTAAGTCTGTTCCAGAAACTCCCAGTCATTGCGATGGAAAATTGTGATGGAAAAGGACAGGCCTGGTCCACAAGTTCAAGTTATACAATGGAGCAAGATAGTATTAGACAGGAATTTTTAAAATAGATATGGGGAGGCTATTTGCAGGTAAAGGGAAGTCTGGCAAGGAGGAATATCTTAAAACTGAGACAAAAGGAGCGTTCAGTGCCAGCATGTTCCTGTTAGTGCAGCTCAATGCTGACAGAATTAGGAAACACTGGCTGAGTTTCGAGGCTCTGGTCAGGATAAAGGGGCAAATGTCAGATATAACTGGCTGACTCAAGAGAATCCCCTCAGGAGCATCGGGGCTGTAGAAATACACTTAGGATGGAAATCAGGAACGCAAAAAGTGAACATGAGATAGCTTTGGTAGAGAAAGTTAAGGAGAACTGAAAGAGATTCTACAAGTGCACTAAGAGCAAAAGAAGAGCAAGGGACAAAACCGGTATCCTCAATGATCAATGAAGCCAACGGTGTGTGGAATTACAAGATGCAAAACAAATATTTCACTTTGGACCTTACTGTGGATAAAGACTGGGGCGCTCAGGGAATTAAACAGTGTTTGTCCTGACTATTATTGGAACACTGTGTGCAATTCTGGTCTCAATGCCACAGGAAGGATGTTATGGAACATGAAAGGGTTCAGAAGAAATGATCAAGGATGTTGCCAGGGTTGGAGGGTTTGCGCTTCAGGGAAAAGCCTGAATAAGCTGGGGCTGTTTTCACTTGAACATGGGAGGCTGAGGAGTTACCTGATAAAGGTATTTAAAATCATGATGGTCAGCAATAGGGTTAATCGACAAGGTCTTTTCCCAAGGGCTGGAGGATTCTAAACCAACAGGGAATAGCTTTAAAGTGCGAGGGGAACGTTTCAAAGGGAGCTAAAGGACAACTGGTTCCCGCAGAGTGTATGGAATAAGCTGCCCGAGGAAATAGTGAAGACTGATAGAAATACATTTAAAAGGCATGTGGATGGGTGTATGAGTAGGAAGGGTTTAGAGAGATATTGGCAAAGTTCTGGCAAATGTGACTAGATACGTCATGCAGGAGTTGGTCCGAACAATCTGTTTCCATGCTGTACATCTCTATGAGCCAATGTCTTGAAATGAGTCCACATTACAGAAGAGGAGGTGCTGGAAGTTTTAAAACACAAAGGTAAATAAATCCCCAGGACCTGATCAAATGTAGCTCAGGACATTGTGGGAAGCTGGGGAAGACATTGTAGGGCCCCTAGCAGAGATATTTGTACCATGTGTGATAGGCAGGTAGACTGGAAGGTGGAATTGTGGACAGTGAAGAAGATTTTCTGAGATTACAAAAGGCATCCTGATGAAATGTGTGAATGGCTGAAAAACTGTCGTTGGAGTTCAATCTGAATAAATGTGAGGGAATGTATTTGGTACAACAAACACGGGCAGGGCTTATACAATTAATGGTAGGTCCTTCGGGAGTGTCGTAGACCAGAGGGACATCGAGGTACAGGTACATATTTGTTTGAAGTTTGCAACATGGAGAGATAGGATGGTTAAAAAGGTGCTTGCCACACTTGCTTTCATTGCTCTGTCCTTTGGATTTAGGAGTTGGGAAGTCGCATTGAGATTATACGGACCATTGGTGATCCTCTTCTGGAATGCTGTGTCCAACTCTGGTCGCCCAGTTATAGGAAGGATACTATTAAGCTGGAGAGGGTTCAGATGAGATTTACTGGGATGTGGCTGGTTATGGAAGGTTTCAGTTATAAAGAAAGGCTGGATAGGTTGGTATTTTTTCATTGAAACCTGAATGTTGACAGATGACCTCATAGAAGTTTATAAAATAATGAGGGGGATAGATAGAGTTAATGGGAGTTGTCTTTTCCCATGGTCAGGGGAGTTTCAAGACAAGGCACTACATTCTCAAAAAGACGTGAGGGTCACATTGTTACACAGAGGATGGGATGCGTATGGAATGAACTTCCCAAGGAAGGGGTGAATGTGCGGAAAATTACAATGTTTAAAAGACATTAGAATTAGGACAGGAATAGGAAAGGTTTGAAGGGATATGATCAAGGAACAGACAGGTAGGACAAGATCAGTTTTAGAGTATGGTTAGCATTAATCAAACAATGCGGTATGACTCTCTGACTATGCTTATAATGTTGTGTCGTTAATTAAGAAAGGCTGCAAGAGGAAGCCAGAGAACTACAGACTGATGACCAGACATCAGGGTGGGTCAGTTGTTGGAGGTCATTCTGAGAGGTAGGAATTACATGCATTTGGAAAGATATGGACTGATTTCGAACAGCCAGCATGGCTTTGTCCGTGGGAAAACATGTCTCACAAACTTGACTGGAGTTTGTTCAAGATGTGACCAAAAAGATAGATCACGGCAGAGCAACAGATGTTGTTTCTGGCTTCACCAAACCCTTGGTCAGGGTGTAGCATGATACATTGGTTAGTAAGGGTAGGTCACAAGGGATCAGGGAGAGCTAGCCAACTGGATACAAAATGGGATGACAGTGGGAGACAGAGGGTTGTTGTTCAGACTGGAGGCCTCTGACCAGTAGTGTGCTGTAAGGATTGGCGCTGGAATCACTGTTGTGCACCATTTACATACACAATTTGAGTGAAAATATAGGAGTCTCTGGATACCAAGATTAGTGGAAGAATGGGCAGGGGATATAGATATCGAAGGGGATGTTAATCAACTGGGCCAGTGGGCCAAGGAATGAAAGATGGAGTTTAATTCAGGTGTTGGATTTAGTTCAGACAAACCAGGGAGGACTAACACAGTTAAAGTTCGGGCCCTAGACAGTGTTGTTGAACAGAGAGAGACCAAGGGGTGCAGTTACATTGTTTCTTGGAAGTGACATCACAGGTGGACAGGGTGGGGAAAGCAGCATTTGGCACATTTGCCTTCATTGGCCAGCGCATTGAGTACATGAGTTGGAGATATTAGTAACACTGTCATCAATAAGGCCACAGGTTGACCTTATGAAGGTTTATGAAACAATGTAGGGCCTAACTAACGTGAATTGCCAAGGGTAGGTGAGTCCAAAGCTAGAGGCATAAACGTGATGTGAGGGAGCAAGAATGTAAAGAGGGAGCTGAGGGGCAACAATTTCCACAGAGGATGGTGCATAGACGGAATGGACTGCCAGAGAAAATGGTAAAAACAAGTACAATTACAACATGGAAAAGACGCTTGGGCAGGTACATGGAGAGGAGAAGGTTTGAAGGGAAATGGGCCAACTCATTCCGTTTAGGAAACCTCGAATAAAGAATCATGCAGCACAGAAACAGACCCAATGTCTTCAGTTGTTGGAGGAGGAGCCTATCGAGACAAGGCAAGTTGTAGAAACTGACGCAAGTTACAGCGATGTGGATGGGATCTGGACTGGACGTTTCAAATATGTCAAGAAATTGGTGAGAGGAGAGGACATGACAGAGATAGGAACTGTTATAGGTGTTAGAATGATTGAAGACACTGATCCACAAGACGAGCCATACACACAGTGTTGGAGAGGGATTAGGGAACAGAAAGATCCCAGGCAGCATTCCCACCATCTCATTGCAGGCCTGCATTCCCTTCTGTTGTCCTGGTGCTCACCAAGACAGCACACGCCTGGATTGAAAACTGGGAACTCCCGATGCTGTCTCAGTACAACAAAACTTAAAGTAGGGGTGGTGATTGAGCCTGAGGGGAGTCTGTACTGTGCTCCCCCTCCAGCACTATATCTGTGTCATGTCCTGTTAGCTGATGTATGGAGCCCCCTCATTGCTCTCTGCTCTGTGCACTGTGAATGATCTTAACTGGCGGCAGGATTTATTGAAGGCTCCCGACCTCCCTGACCTTTGTCTCTCTGGCTGACCAATCATCTTCCCAACCAGCAATTGGCAAGTCTCTTGAGTCACGAACTCCTTGAGTATCTGTAGAACACACAAATAGGCAGAATGGGAAATTAGACTGATACTTGTGAGGGTTACACATGTAGAATGGCACTGAGCCCACAGAGATCTGGAAAATCCCAGTCTCCATTCCTGGCCTGTACTGCCTCATCTCTCTGGAGTGGAAAATTCTGTTGGCTCAGGATCTGGAATAGCTGCAAGAGTAAGAGACGCTGACAGAGGCAGCAATTAGACCCACACGGTGAGGGACCCCACATGGAGGGATACTGAGTGATATTACCATGGTTCAGGATCAAACAATTGTGAAAAAAGATAGGGTTTCGATTCATGTTGCACTGGGATGTGCAACCTGTGAGCAGGTGAAGTGAGAGCCTAGTGGCATTATGTGAGGCAATTTATCCAGAAACTCAACAAATGTTCTCTGGACACAGGTTCAAATCCCACCATTGCAAATGATTGAATGTGAATTAAATACTTCAAAAAAGATATAATTAAAAACAGGTAAGTGAGTATTAAACAATTGCTGATGGTAAGAGAAATCCATCGGGTGCATTGATGTCTTTAGTGAAGTAATCTCCCAGCGAGGCTCCCACACACCGGCTCTGAGCGCCGCTCTCTGAAGCCGATTGCAGCAGCTGCCGGAGAAAGCAGCTCCATGTCTCTGTCCCTGTCCTGATCAGTGTGACACTGCGCATGTGCCACATAGGAACCAAACTGCGCATGCGTCTGATATTATCGGTGAGTTTATAAAGAATATTCATAACTGCACAGAATCATGGGTGAAATATTTGTCATTAACAATTTTTTTGTCGAGATAGAGACATAGAGATGTCTAGCATGCAAGTAGATTGTTTGGTCTAACTTAACCATACCGGCCAGGTTTGTAAATTATCAATTGTTCTGGGAGTTTGAAAATAAGTTTCTTATTCTAGTTGTGTGAATCAATTGGAAATATGTACGTTATCAGATTTACATTTCAACTACTTCTTAAAATCTCATATTGATTTATGAGAGTGGTTTAATGCCCCACTATGGAGTGAGAATGATCACAATCGTGCAAAACAGTTTGCTTTCTGACCAATCATTCCCCGAGAATGCTTTGGCCCCGCTCCTCACTCACTCTGGTTGGCGGACCGGCCTCTGCTCGGTCCTCCAGTTCCGCCCCTTCCTCCCAATTGCAGAGTTGATTCAGGCGGAACTCTGCAAGCTGACGGACAAGCGAAGTTAGAACTGATGCCTTGTGATGTGAAAATATCCCGAATCTTGGACTGAGAGACCTGAGTTCAATTCACAGTTTGTGCAGGTGTGTGTAATAACAACTTTGAACAGGTTCATTTGGAAAAACAAGGGAAGTCAGGAACAGATTAAAAACAATAGAAAATGCATACAATGTCGTGGGACTCTCAATGCTGAGATGATTTTAGTCTTTACCAAGTGTTTCAGAGCCCCAGTACAGACTGTTCCACTCCTCGTGCACAGCCAGATACCACGATTATGGGGCAAAGTGTTGTCGTGGGATATAGAGTTGCTTTTCTGGAACTCCCTCAGTTTTGGAGGTGAAGATAGATTAGAAGGAGCAGGGTTTTGTATGCAGTTACCTGTTCCCCTCCTTTTTCAGCATCTTATTATTGCCCTGACTTTACCTCGTACATGTTTGGTAGAGATCAGTGATGTTTCGTAAGCCCACAGTATAAGATCTGTCACTTTGTTTAAGACGGCAGAAATCTCTTGTAGGACAATAGTCATAGAACAATACAGCACAGAGCAGGCCCTTCGGTCCGTGATGTTGCGCCAACCTGTGAACTGTTCTCAGCTCGTCCCTGTACACTATCCCAAAATCACCCATGTGCTTATCTAAGGATTGTATAAATCTTCCTGATGTGGCTGAGTTGTCTACATTAGCAGGTAGTACATTCCACACCCTTACCATTCTCTGAGTAAAGAACCTGCCTCTGACATCTGTCTTAAATCTATCACTCCTCATTTGCAGTTACGCCCCTCATGCACACTGACATCATCATCCTGGAAAAAACCCTTCCACTGTCTCCCCGATCTAAGCCTCTGATCATCTTATATGTCTCTATCAAATTCACTCTTGGCCTTCTTGCCAAGGAGAACAGGTTCAAATGTCTCAGCCTTTCCTCATAAGACCTTCTCTCCAGACTAGGCAACATCCTCCTCTGCACCTTTTCCAATTCCTCCATGTCCTTCCCGAAATATGGGGACCAGAAATGCACACAATATTACAAGTGCGGCCGCACCAGCGTTTTTATATTTGCAGCATGCTATTGCGGCTCTGGAACTCAATTACTCTATGAATGAAACCTAACACACCATATGCCGTCTTAACAATACTATCCACCTGGATGGCAACTTTCAGGGATCTATGTACATGGATTCCAACATCCCTCTGCACATCCAGACTACCAAGAATCTTTCCATTGACCCAGTACTCTGCCTTCTTGTTATTCTTCTCAAAGTGCCTCACCTCACAGTTGCCACCTCTCAGCCCAATTCTGCAGTTTATCCAAGTCCCCCTGCAACCTGTAACACTCTTCCACACTATCCACTACTCCACCGACTTTAGTGTCGTCAGCAAATTTACTCATCTATCCACCTATGCCTGCGTCTAAGTCATTTCTAAAAATGACAAGCAGCTGTGGTCCCAAAACAGATCTTTGTGGCACACCACTAGTAACTGGACTCCAGTTGAATATTTTCCATCAACCAACACTCGCCGTCTTCCTTTAGAAAACCAGTTTCTAATCCAAACTGCTGAATCACCCTCATTTCTGTGTATCTGCATTTTCTCCAACAGCCTACGATGTGGAACCTTATCAAAAGCTTTACTGAAGTCCATGTATACCACGTCAACTGCCCTACCCTCATCTACATGCTTGGTCACCTTCTCAAAACACTCAATGAGGTTTGTGAGACACAACCTGCCCTTGACATAACCATGTTGATTATCAGAAATCAAATTGTTGTTTGCTAGATGATTATAAATCTTATCTCTTATAATCCTTGCCAAAACCTTTCCTATAACAGAAGTCAGGCTCACTGGTGTATAATTACCTGGGTCATCTCTCCTGCCCTTCTTGAACAAAGGCACAACCCTTGGAATTCTCCTGTCCTCTGGTACCAAATCTGTAGATAATGCCAATTCAAATATCAAAGCCAAAGACTCTGCTATCTCCTCCCTTGCTTCACAGAGAATCCTTGGATAAATCCCATCCAGCCCAGGGGACTTGTCTACTTTCACTCCTTCTAGAATTGATAACACCGTTTCTAACTTGTCTCGATCCTTTCTCGTCTAATATCTCGTACCACATTCTTCTCCTCTGCAATACTCTCCTTTCCTGAGTGAAAACCGATGAGAAATGTTCATTTGCACCTCTCTGATCTCCACAGGGTACACACTCAACTTCCCACTTCTGTCTTTGATTGGACCTATTCCTACCATATCCTCTTATTCCTCACATACCTATAGAAAACTTTAGGATTCTCCTTTATTCTATTTGCTAAAGACTGCTCGTGTCCTCTCTTTGCTGCTCTTAACTCTGTCTTTAAATCCTTCCTAGCTGATGTGTAACTCTCCACCTCCCCATCTGTACCATCTTGCCTCATCAACACATAAGCCTCCTTCTTCTTCGTAACAAGAGATGCAATTTCTGTAGTATACTACGTGTTCCCTTTTCTTATCTCCTCCTCCCTGCCTGACAGGGACTTACCTATCAAGAACATGCAATATCTGTTCCTTAAACCAGCTCCACATTTCCATTGTCTGCATCCCCTGCATTTTTCTACCCCACTCTATGCATCCTAATTCCTGCCTAATTGCATTATAATCGTTCTTGCCCCATTGATAACTCTTGCCCTGTGGCATGTACCTGTCCCTTTCCATCGCTAAACTAAACGCATCTGAATTATGGTCACTCTCTCCAAAGTGCTCACCTAAAACTAAATCAAACACCTGGTCTGGTTCATTACCAAGCACCAGATCCAATGTGGCCTCCCCACTTGTCGGCCCTTCGACATAGTGTGTCAGGAAACCCTCCTGTACACACTGGACAAAAACTGATCCATCCAACGTACTAGAGTTATACCATTCCCAGTCAATGTTGGGGAAGCTAAAGTCCCCCATAATGACAACCCTGATACTTTTGCTCTTACCCAGAATAATTTTGCAAATCTTCTCTACCACTTCCCTGGAACTCTGTGGAGGCTATAAAAAATTCCAAGCAGTGTGACCTCTCCTCTCCTGTTCTAACCTCAGCCCACACTACCTCAGTAATCAAGTCCCTATCAAAAGTACTCTCAGCCACCGCTGTACTATCCTTGACTAATATGACTTGCATGGACCCATTGCAATGCTTCAAACTCCATGAGGCAGCCATACTGTCAATGACCGACAGACTCCGTCTGGAACCTCCTCTGTCCTTAAGACCTTATACACTGCCTGCACTCCTCCGTTTCCCCTTTGCATGTTCCCTTTCCAACCCACTCCACTTGCATCACTCTACAATTGGAGCTGTCAAGGGCAGAAGTCTGTCAAATAGTCTCCTTTAAGATTTTTAAAAAATCATTGTCCTTAATCAATGTTTTGATCATCCATGAAGCACCTTAGGAGATTTGCCATTGTGAAAGGTTCCATACAATGCAAGTAGTTGTTGTTATTGCCGTACATTAGGAGAAACAGGAATGATGCATTCAAAATTCTACCAAGAAAGTCACTGATCGGTGTAGTGTGCAGGCCACCAAATAATAACATAATATTGGGATGGGCAATAAACAAAGAAATAACTAATGCCTGTAAAAGTGGTATGGTTATTATCATGGGTGATTTTAATCGACATGTAGATTGGTCAAATCAGGTCAGTCAGGGTAGCTTTGAGGAGTTCATTAAATGTATCTGTGATATTTTATTTGAAGAGTATGAAGTGGATCTACAAGGGAGCAAGCTATCCAAGATCTGGCCCCTGTGCAATGAGACAGGAATAATTAGTGACCTCAGAGTTAGGGATCCGCTCGGAAGAAGTGATCACTGTATGGTTGAATTTAATACATATGGAGAGTGTGAAGATAAAATCTAATACCTGGGTCCTGTGCTTGGACATGGGGAACTAAAATAGAATGAGGGAGAACCTGGATAACGTAGACTGGAAACAAAGATTTTGTGGTGGGACAGTTGATGAGCAGTGGAGGATTTTCTAAGACATTTTACAAAGTCCTCAGCAAAGGTATATTCCAGAGAAGGAGTGCAAGGAAAGGTGTTCTCTGTGATGGGTATCTAAGGAAAGTGATCAAATTGAAAGGCATACAAAGTGGCCAAAACCAGCATGAAACTAGAACTGGGAAAACTTTAAAGGTCAACAGAAAGCCACAGAAGAGCTACAAAGAAATGTAAGATAGAACATGAGAGAAATAAACTAGCACAGACTTAAAAGACAGATAGCAAATGTTTCTATAAACATACATAATGAGAAAAGAGTGGCTAAAGTAAATGTTGGTCCTTCGGAAAAAGAGAAGGAGCATTTAGTTATGGGATGTCACAGTGGAAGATATAATATCTTTCCAGTAATTAACAAAGAGACAAAGGTAGATGAGAATTTGGAAGCTATCATTATTACAGAACAGCTAGTTTTGGACTGTTGGAGGTAATTGAGCTAATAATAGAAAATTCTATTGGCCGTGACAGAATGTATCCCAGGAGAAATAGCAAATGCACTGACAGTAATTTTCCAAAATTCACTGGACTTCGTGGCAGTCCCAGCAGATTGGAAAGCAGCAAAAGTGACGCCACAGTTTTAAAAAGGAAGTGGACAAAAGATGGGTAATTATACCCTAGATAGCTTCTTCTCTGTAGTGGGAAAGATGCTTTGATCTATTATCAAGGAAGAAATAGCAGGGACTCGATAGAAATTGTCCCATTGGTCATGCTTAACAAATCTTTTGAAATTCTATGAAGACATTTCGAGCAAGGTGGACAACGGGAACCCAGTGGATACGGTGTACCTGGATTTCCAAAAGACCTTCAACAAGGTGCTGTTCAAGAGGCTGTTGCATAATATCAGGGGGCATGGCATTAGGGGTATAGTATTAGCATGGATAGAAGATTGGTTGACTAACAGGAAGCAAAGTCTGGGGATAAATGCATCTTATCCTGCCTGCAATCAGTGACTAGTGGTGTGCCTCACGGATCAGTGTTGGGACTGCGAATCTTTAGAATTGATACAGATGATTTGGAGTTGGGAACCACATGTAGGGTGTCAAAGATTGCATATGACACTAAGATGAGTAGCAGGACAAAGTGTGCGGAGGACTGTGAAACTTTGCAGAGGAAATAGATACATTGAATGAGTGGGCAATGGTCGGTCATATGGAATATAATGTTCATAAATGTAATGTCATACTGTTTGGTTTGAGTAAATTAAAAACAGATTATTACTTGAATTTTAAACAGTTGCATTATTTGCTAAGCAGAGACACCTGAGTATCCTTCTGCATGACGGTTGATCACCAGGTATAACAATCAATTCAGAAGGCAAATGCAATTTTGTCCTTCGTTGCTGAAGGGATTGTGCTGAAAAGCAGAAGTTATGTTCCAGCTGTATTGGGTGCTGGTGAGACCACACCTGGAGTACTCCATGTAGTTTTTATGTCCTTAGTTGAGAAAGGATGTACTGGCACGAGAGAGGGTGCAGAGGATGTTAACTAGGTTGATTCCTGAGTTGAGGGGGTTGGCTTAACAGAGACGGAGTAGATTGGGATTATATTCATTGGAATTCAGAAGAATGGAAACATATAAAATAATGAATGAAATGGATAAAATAGAAGTAGAGAGGATGTTTCCACTGGCAGGTAAATCTAGGACAAGAGGGCATCACCTCAAGATTAGAGGCAGCAAATTTAGAACTGAATTGAGAAGGAACTTCTTAACCTCAATGGAATTCATTGCGCAGGAAGTAGTTGATGCTAGTTCAGTAAACGTTTTTAAAGCTAAGGTAGCTTTTTTAAAAAAACAAGTAATTAATTAAGGAATACGGTGAGAACATGGGTAAATGGTCCTGCATCCATGAAATGATCAGCCATGATCTTGTTGAATGGCAGAGCAAGCTCAAAGGGCAGGATGGCCTTCTCCTGTTCCTAGTTCTTATGTTATACATTTCTCCCTCACTCGTGACTTGGAGGTGCTGGTGTTGGATTGGGATGGACAAAATTAAAATTCACAGAACACCAGGTTACAGTCCAACAGGTTTATTTGGAAGCACTAGCGCTGCTGCTGCTTCATCAGGTGGTTTTGTGTTTTTAACTTTGTCCCTCACTCTTGTAACTTATGAACAGCAGCAAAAGCCACGAAGCAGTGCGCATGCTCCAGCCAACAATGGTCCCGGGAAGATTGATGTCAGCGGCGGACCAATGGAAGGACAGAGGCGGGGCTGGAGGACCTGGCGAGGCGGTTGGCCATCCGACCAATCAGAGTGAATGAAGGGCGGGACTTGACTATGCCACGTGATCATCCTCGCGGACAGCGCGGATGTGCGGGCGGAGAGCTATCGGTAAGGAAAGAAATAAACAGCAGGAAGCGGGAGGGAAATGGTGTTGGTATGGGCTGAGAGGTTTTACAAACATTTCGTGTACATCAGAAAATACAAATTTGCAACTTACAGTCTTGTTTTGGCAGTAAACGGGAAAGTGCCTCATCGAGCGATTGACTCGAGTAAGCGCCGCCATCTTTATTCGGGGCAATGACTCACTGGACACGTGCAGCCGCCGGCTTTGTAGGGGGCAAAGTTCAGAGGGGAGGATGTGCAGCTCTCCCTGATAGAGAGTCATGGGGCAGGATTTACACAGGGTTGGAGGATTTGAGTTGCAGGGAGATGCATAATAGGCTGTGGCCATGTTCCCTGGAGTGTGATGTTGAAAAGGTTTCTCTAATCTTAAGGGTCATGGATAGCGTAAATAGACAAGGTGTTTACCCTGGGGTGGTAGAACCCAGAACTAGAGGATACAGGTTTAGGGTGTGAGGGGGAAATTCAACAGGAGCCTAAAGGGCAACAAAAATTGTAACATTTCAAAGGCATTTGAATAGGAAGGGTTCAGAGGGATGTCGGCCAAGTGCTGGCAAATGAGAATAGATTAGGTTAGAATATCTGGTTGGCATAGACGGGTTGGACTGAAGAGTCTGTTTCGTTGCTAGGCGTCTCTGACTGTGGGATCATAAAAGTGAACACTGCTCTGATTCGCCTCTGAGCTCCTTGATGTCCACTTGTTCACTATCTAGCTTCCTCAGTCTGAGTGTATTTTTGCTTTGTTTAGTAATTTACTATTTTGTTCCCAGACCTTTTCTGTAAATGAATTGTCCACTGCTGCCTGCCTCCTAACCATATTACAGAGGAGGTAGTACTGGGTGTCTTCAACCGTAGCAAGGTGGATAAATTTCTGGGACCTGTTAAGGTGTATCCCAGAAATTTGTGGAAAGCTAGGAAAGTGATGGCAGTGCCCCTCCATAGATATTTATATTGTCATTGGTGACAGATGAGGTGCTGGAAGATGTGCCATTATTTAAAAAGGTGGTAAGGAAAGGCCAGGGAACAAGAAATCAGTGAGCCTGAAGTCAGTGGCAGGCAAGTTGTTGGAAGGGATTCTGAGGGACGGGATATACATGTATTGGAAAAGTTGAGAAATGATGAGGGATAGTCAACATGGCTTTGTGTGGGAAATTCTCTCTCTCTTACTTGATTGAGTTATTTTTTTGAAGATGTGACAAAGATGAGTGATGAAGGCAGACTGTGGACGTTGTCTATATGGACATTGAACAAAGCAGACTGGTTAGTATGGTAAGATAACATGAAATGTTGGGAGAACTAGCCATTTGGATACAAAACTGGCTTAAAAGTAGGAGGCAGAGGTTGGTGAAAGACTGTTGCTTTGTGGACTGGAGGTCTGTGAGCAACAGTGTGCTGCAGAAATGGATATTGGATCCTTAAATAATTGACTTGGATGTGAATATATGAGATATGGTCAGTGGGTTTACAGAAGACACCAAAATTGGAGGTGAAGTGGACAATGAAGAAGGTTAGTTCAGAATGCAACAGGATCTTGACCAGATGGGCCATTGGGGCGAGGAATGGCAGACTGGGTTCAATTTAGACAAATGTAAGCTGTTGGATTTTGGAAAGGCAAATCAGAGCAGGACTCATACACTTAATGGTAAAGTCCTTGGGAATGTTGCTGAACATAGAGATCATGGAGTGCAGGTTCATTGTAAGTAGAGTCGCAAGTAGGCAAGCTAGTGAAGGTGATGTTTGGTATGCTTACTTATTGGTCAATGCATTGAGTACAGAAGCTGGGACGTCAGATTGTGGCTGGACGGGACATTGATTAAGCCATTTCAGGAATTCAGTTTTAAGTTTGAAATTCCATGTTCCGGAAAGGATGTTGTGAATCTTGAAAGAGTTCAGATAAGATTTACAAAGACTTTGCTAGGATTGGAGGATTTGGGCTACAGGGAGAGGCTGAATAGGCCAGGGTTAATTTCCCTGGAGAGTCAAAGACTGAGAGGTGACTTCATGGAGATTTATAAAATCATGAGGGGCATGGATAAGCTGAACAGCCAGGGTCTTTTCCCCCAGGTTAGGTGGGTTCAAAACAAGATCACATGGGCTTAAGTTGAGAGGGCAAAGATTTAAAACGGATCTAAGGGGCAAAGTTTTCAAGCTGTGTGTGTGTGGACTGAGCTGCCAGATGATGTAGTGGAGGCTGATACAGTTACAACATTTGAAAGGCATCCAATTGGGATATGAATAGGAAGGATTTCAAATGATACGGACCAATTGCTGGCAAATGGGGCTCCATTTGTTGAGGATTCCTAGCTGGCATGGACAAATTGGACCAAAGGTCTGTTTCTGTGCTGTACATCTCTATGGCAGTAATAAATGAAAATAAGTTGTGTTCCTCTTTTGTGGAGAGCTCGCAGAAGCACAGATAATTGTCCTTGGAGCTGAGAAGTGATTTTAACCAGGTGCAAATTTGTTTCTAGGATATTAAATTTGCAGAGAGAGGGGAAATGTTAACAATGTCACAATTTTAGTAACTATTTTCATGTAATTGGCAAGTAATATGTGAATATGTGAACATTATTTTATTCAGTAAGTTCTGAGCATCAGGAACAGTCTGAATAGCAGCTGGACAGACTCAGCAGTTATACATAAACAGATTTGGAATTTTACATTTTAAGGGAAGATTTGGGGGGCTATGGGCAAATAGGAAGGGAATTTGGACAGATGTGCAGCATCTCCGGAGGGAGAGAGTACAGCCTAAATGGGCTGAATAGCCCCCAGTCCCTGTGCTCTGTGATACTGCCGCATTGACTGTGAATGTTGAAGCTCATCCGAGGGCAGAGAGAGGGAGGATCCCACCACTCACCTCACAATGGGCCTCGGATGATTAATGTCAGCGCAGGCCAATAGGGGGCAGAGGGCAGTACTGGAGGACCAGGTTGTACCAGCTTGTCCTCCAACCAATCAGAATGAATGAGGGCATCCTCAAGGCTGGAACTAAAGGAAGGCACATATCACAGAGATTTGAGAAACTGGAGGACATGAGATAGGGAGCGTTCTGTGGCTGGTGAGGAATTATATAAATAAGGAAGAGTTGTGAGGCTGGATGAAGTGACAGTGATCGGGAGTGTTGTGAGGATAGAGGAATTTAGAGTTACTGAGAATAAGAGTCATAATGTTATACAGCAAGGAAACAGGCCCTGTGGTCCAACCAGTCCATGCCGACCATAATTCCAAACTGAACTAATTGTACCTGCCTCCGCTTGGTCCACATCCATCCAAATATTTCCTATTTATGTACTTATCTGAATGTCTTTTAAATGCTGTAATTGTATGCACAGCTACCACTTCCTCTGGAAGTTCATTCCACGTGTCTAAATTGTTTTTTTTAAAACCCTAATGTCTTTTCTCAAATCTTTTTTATTTCTTCTCAAAATGAATGCACCCGAGTTTTGAATCTCCCTCTCCCCTGGCTATTCACCCTGTCTACACTCTTTCTGATTTTATAAACCACTAATAAGGTCACCCCTCAACCTCATGCACGCCAGTGAAAAAAATTCCCAGCCTATCCAGCCTCTCCTTAGAACACAATCCCTCCGTTCATGGCAACATGCTGGTAAATCTCTTCTGTACCTGCTCCAATTTAATAATATCCTTCCTTTAACAGCACACCCAGAACTGGACAGAGTATTCCAGAAGAGGCCTCCCCAGCGTCCTGTACATCCTCAACATAACATCCCAACTCCTGTACTCAAAGGTTTGAACAATGAAGGTAAGCATGCTAAATACCTCCTTAACCATCTACATGTGACACAGACTTCAAAGTTGTGAAGCCCTCGGTGTCTTTGTTCCCATATCACTACTCAAGGCCCTACTTTTATTGAGTGTAAGTCCTGCCCTCATTTGTTTTGTCAGGATGTTATATTTTGCATTTACTCCAATCCAAAAAATTTGAGTATAAATGCAGTAGGAGTATAATTAAGAGGGAGATCAGGAGGCAAAAAAGGATGTGAGATAGCTTTGGCGAATAGGGTTAAGGATAATCTAAAGGGCTTTTGTAATCATTGTGATCTCCTCTGGAGTAGAGTTGACTTGCATAAGAAGGATGGATTATACTTGAATTGGAAGGTGTCTAATATCAAGCAGGGAGATTTGTTAGTGATACTCGGGAGGCATTGAACCAGTGAGGGAGTGGGTGTAAACCCAAGAAGATAGTGAGAAAGGAGGTATGTCTGAAGCTGACACAGTTCAGAAGTCAAATAGTCAAGGCAGGCAAGGGTAAGGCACAGAATGAGGTCGGACTGAGCAGTTGCACTGCATTTACTTCAATACAAGAGGCCTGACAGGGAAGGCAGATGAGCTCAGGGTATGGTTTTGAACATGGCACTGGGATATTATCGCAATTACAGAGGCATCACTCAGGGATGGATAGGACTGGCAGCTTAATGTTCCAGGGTATAGATGCTATAGCAAGGATAGAAAGGGGGACAAGAGAGGAGGGGGAGTGGCATTTTTGATTCAGGATAGCATTGTTTTTTGCTGAGGGAGGATATTCCTGGGAGTACGCCTAGTGAAGTTATTTAGGTGGAACTGGGAAATAAGAAAGGGATGATCACCTTATTGCAGTTTTCTGCATGGATTTCGTCTGGATCCTCTGGTTTCCTCCCACAGTCCAAAGATGTGCAGGGTAGGTTGGATTATCCAGGCTGAATTGCCCACAGTGTTCAGGGATGTGGAGGTTGGGTGGCCCTGGGAAATGCAATGTTACAGGGGGAGGTTAGGAGGCTCTCAAGGTCACTATCAATGTGATGGGCTGAATGACCTTCCACACTGTGTGTCTGCGATAATTCTACTAGTTTTAAAATAGTTATAGAACATAATAGACTAGATTTTAACGTTCAGGTTCTGAATTGGACAAAGTCCAATTTTGATGGCACAAGGCAAGAACTTTCATCTGGCCCCTCCAGCCTGCTCTGCCATTCAATAAGATCAGGGCTGATCTTTTCATGGCCAAGCTCCACTTTCCTGCTCTCCCACCATAACCCTTAATTCCTTTCCTGTTCACAAATCTACATTTTGCTTTAAAGGCATTCAAGTTGATCACGTCAAATGCTACACTCGGCAGGGAATTTCACGGATTCATAATCCTTTAGCTGAAGCAGCTCCTCCTGAACTCAGTCCTAAATCTGCTCCTGATGAAAGGATAAAATCCATTCCTGATGAAGGGCTCTGGCCCGAAACATCGAATTTCCTGTTCCTTGGATGCTGCCTAACCTGCTGTGCTTTAACCAGCAACACATTTTCAGCTCTGATCTCCAGCATCTGCAGAGCTCACTTTTTACCGCTAAATCTGCTCCCCCTTACTTTGATGTTATGCGCTGTAGTTTGACCCGCCCCCAGTGGAAATAGCCTCCCTGCTTCTGTCTTATCTACTCCCTTCATAATTTTACTCCTTCTTCTCCAACCTCCCATTCTTCTAAATTACAATGAGTTTAGAGCCAGTTTTCTCAATCTCTCCACATACACCAACCCTCTCAACTCCCAACTCAAACTAGTGACCCTCCTCTGTACTCCCTCCAGTGCCAGTACATCCTTGCTATTGTATGGAGACCAAACCTGTACACAGTACTCCAGGTGTGGCCTCCCCAGCCCCCTGTACAGCTGCAGCATAACCATCCCTCTAGCAATGAAGGACAATATTCCCTTCACTGCCTTAATTACCTGCTGTACCTGCAAACCAACTTCCTGTGATTCATGCACAAGGACACCCAGCTCCCTCTGCACAGCAGCATGCTGCAAGTTTTCATCATTTCATCATCCAGTTTGCTGTTAGTCCGACCAAAATGGATGACCGTCCATTTCCAACATTGTCCTCCATCTGCCAGATCTTTACCAACTCACGTAACCTATCTGTATCCCTGTGCAGACTGACAGTGGCCTCTGCAGACATTACTTTACTCATCTTCGCATCAAATGTGAACTCTGACACTGTACACTTGGTCCTCAACTCCAAAACATTTGTGTAAATTGCAAACAGTTGTAGTGCCAACACTAATCCAAACACCCATTTATCCCCATTCTTTATTTTATGTTGGTGAACCGATCCTGTATCAATGATAATTACCCATAATGCTGTGCATCTTTACTTTATTCAGCAGCCTTTTTTGTGGCAACGTATCGAATAGCTTCTGAAAATCCAGGTACACCACATCCACCGAGTCCGCCTTGTCCAACGCGCTTGTCGTATCCTCAAATAATTCCAGTCAATCCATTAAACGTGACCTGCCTTTCATGAATCCATGCTGTGTCTGCGAAGTGAGACTATTTCTACCCAGATATCTCGCCACTACTTCCTTGAGAGATTCAAGCATTTTCTCCACTATAGAAGTTAAGCTAACGGGTCCTTTTTGAAAAATAGTGGTACCAATTTGCATCTTCCAGTCTGTCAAAACCATTCCAGAATCCAACAAATTTTAGTGAATTATCATGAGTTTATTTATTATTCCGCTCCCCCCACCTCCCATCCCCCATCTCCTTTAGTCCTTGGGATGCAATCCATCAGGGCCAGGAGACCCATCTACCTCAAGGCTGTTATCTTTCCCAACCTTACCTCTTTACTGGGAATGATTGTTTCTCTGTCCTCATCTGCCATTGCCTCCATAGGCCTGTGACAATGAGAGTATATAGACAGTATGTTCCTGTTAAGGCCAAGGCTGGGAGGTGTAGAGAATGCTGCCTGTCGAAAGAAATTGAGGGCCTGGTCAAGAAAATGAAGGAGGCAGATGGGAGGTACAGAGAGCTGTGTTTGTGTGAATTCCTAGAGGAGTATAGGGGCAATAGGAGTATACTCGAGGTAAACCAGGAGGGCAAAAAGGGGACATGAGATAGCTTTAGGAAATGGGTTTAAGGAGAATCCAAAGTGATTGTACAAATACACTAAGGACAAATGAGTAACCAGGCAGAGAATAGGTACCCGCAAACATCAAGGCTGTCTGTGGAACCGCAGGAGATGAGAGAGGTTCTGTATGAGCGGAGAGGTTTTACAAACAAAATGTGCACATCGGAAAACACACATTTGAACGTCCCAGTCTCGTGTTTTCAGTAAACAGGGAATTGCCTCAGTGTGGCTGCAGGCATGAGTGCGCGTCACCGTCTTTATTTGGGACAAGAATTCACTGGACACGTGCGGAGCCGCCAGCTTTGTAGGGGGCAAGGTGCAGCCAGGCTCATGTGCAGCCTTTCTCTGGTACAGAGTCATTGGGCAGGATTTACACAGAGCACATTCAAACTCAGAGAAATGGATGCTTATTTCTGGATTTGTTTCATCATTCATTTAAATGATTTGGTATCGTAAATGAGTTTGCAGGTCATCCAAAATTGGAGGTATTGTGGATAATGAAGAAGGTTACCTCAGATAACAATGAGACATTGATCAGATGGGGTTTAATTTGGATAAATGTGAGGTGCTGCATTTTGGAAACGCAAAACAAGGCAGGACTTATACACTGAATGGCAAGGCCCTGGAGACGTTTATGGAACAAAGAGACCTTGGACTGCAGGATCATTGTGCTTGCAAGTCAAGTTGCAGGTAGATAGGATGATGAAGAAGATGTTCAGTATATTTTCCTTTATTGGTTCGAGCATTGAGTATAGGATTTGGGAGGTCATGTTGCTGTACAGGACATGCGTTAGACCACTTTTGGAATAGTGTGTGCAATTGTGGCCTGCCTCCTATTAGAAGGGTGCTGTGAAACTTGAAAGGTTTCAAAAAAGACTTCCAAGAATGTTGTTAAGGTTTGCGATTGAGCTACAGGTTGAGGCATAAAAGGCTGGGGCTGTTTTCCCTGAAGTGCAATCAACTGAGGGGTGATGTTATGGGGGTTTATACAATCATGAGGGGCATGAATGGAGGAAATGAACAAGGTGTTTCCCCTGGTGCGATGGTGTCCAGAAGTAGAGGGCATTGCTTTAGGATGAACGGATAAAATTTCAAAGGGGCCTAAAGGACAACTCTTTCATGCAGTGGGTGGAATGAGCTGCCAGAGGAAGTGGTGGAGGCGAGTACAGATAAAACTTGTTAAAGGCATCTAAATAGACACATGATATGATTAGGAAGTGTGAACAGGGATGTGGGCCAAGTGCTGGCAAATGGGAATAGATTAGGTTAGGATACCTGGTTGGCTTGGATGAGTTAGGCCGAAGGGTCTGTGTCGGTGCTATGCATCTCTATGACTGGGATCATAACAGCTTATACTGTTCTGCTTCATATCTGGGCTCCTTCATGACCACTTTGTCAATATCTACCTTCCTCAGTCTTGAACAATAGGTGTATTTTTGGTCTGTTTAGTATTTTACTATTACTTTTACAGACATTTTTGTAAGTTAATTTTTCACTGCCGCCCAGCCCCTGACCATGTGCTGCTTATTAATTTTTTTCTGGAAAATCTTTGACAGTCAAGAATTATTTTTTTCCAATGAGCAAGTGTATTTTCCTTCCATGTCTGACTATAAATTCTACATCATTTTCGTTCCCTGTAATCCGTTTTGCACTCCCTGAAACATCAACTGTGTTTCTCCTTCCACAGATACCAGTGATTAATGCCAAAGCCCTGTTGCCTGTGGAGAGGGTGATGTTTGACTTCCTTGTACAGCTGCAGTTTGTGTGGTGAAGGTGCTCCCACAATGTGGTTGGGTAAGAGACATTACAGATTATTCATTACAGCAACAGTGATGATTTGAAGATAATGTCCAAATCAAGAACAGTTTGTAGTTTCATTATCCTGCTTTCAATTTCACAAAAATATTATTGGGAACTTTAGACATAAGGCCAGAGAAGGATGATATTAGGTCAGTTGACAAAAAGCATTGCCAAATAAGTAGATTTTGAGAAACGTCTGACAGGAGGAAAGCAGACCTGTGAGGTTTTGGCTGTGATTTTCAGACCTTGTTGCTTTCGCAACTATAAAAGCAGCCACACAGGTGAGGTAATGAATTCGCAGGTCATTGGGAGTCTTGAACAGAATGGGTTGTCGAGGTCTCAATGCAGCGAGCTAGGGATGATCACAACCAGGAATTAAATCAAGGGTGAGAATTTTAAATTGAGGGATGTGGGCCGGATGCTGGCAGGTGAGACGAGATCAGGTTGGGATATCTGGTCAGCATGGACGGGTTGGATTGAAGGGTCTATTTCCATGCTGTCCATCTCTATGACTCTGTTGTTGATTATGAATAGGAGCCTTTTGATGGATCAACAATGTTTGGTACGAGGGAGTACTTGGGCAGCAGAGATTTAGTTTTTCATGAGATTACAGGGAGTTCGAATGTGGAAGCTGGCCAGGAGTATGTTTGGATAATGAAGTCTGGAGATAACGCATGGTGGATCAGAATATGAGCTGAGACAAGGGTGGAATCAGCTAGAAATAGTGGTATTGGAGTGGGACTGGGCTGTCACTCTAACCTCACCTCTGGGATTCAGCTGGTTGTCAGGTTGTGAATCAGGGCAGTAACACAATCGGGAGCTGAGTGGCCCTGGTGGAGCCTAAAATGAGTGTCACTCAGCTGGCTTTGCTGAGCAGCTGCTGCTTGGTAGCCCTGTTGATGACATCTTCCATCACTTTACTGCTGATCGAGTGTGGACTGACAGAGGGAAATTGCCTGGGTTGAATTGTCCTGTGTTTTTGTGTTGAACATCCCTGGGCAATGTTCCACAATGTCAGTAGATGCCAGTTCTGGAGTGGTACTTGGTTTGGTGGGTGGCAAGTTCTGGAGCACAAGCTATCAGTATTATTGCCAGAATATTGACAGTACCGATAGCCTTTACACTACTTAACCACTTCTTGGTGTTATTCAAACTAAATAGAACTGGCTTAATACTCACATCTGTGATGTCAGAAACACTGGAGAAGACTGAGATGGATCATCCCACTTTGCACTTCTGGCTGCTGATTGCTGCAAATGCTGTTATCTTATCTGGTGCTTGTGTATGTGAGGCTCCTCCATCAGTAAGGGTGGGGATATTTGTGATGCTTCCTCCAGTGAGTTGTTTAATTGTCCATCACTGCTCACAACTGGGTGTGGCAGAACTGCAGAGCTCCGATCTGTTCCATTGGTTGTGGGATCACTTAGCTCTGTTGCTTGTTGCTGATGCTGTTTGAAATGCAGATGGTCCTGTTTGGTAGCTTCACCAGGTTTGCACTTTATTTTTAGGTATAACTGGTGCTGCTCTTGGCATGCCCTCCTTTGACTGTCCATTGTGATGGGTGAGAGCGGGATTTACAAACCCATGAGATTACAGATTGTGCTAGAGTACAGTTCTGCTGCTGGTGATGTACCTCCGAGAAATCCAGTTTGAGATCCTACATCTCTTCAAAGTCTGTCTCATTTAGAACAGTGATCGTGTCACTCAACACGATGGAGGTTTTTCTCAGCTTTAAGCCAAAACTTGTGACTCCAAAAGGAATGTGTGATGGTCGCTCTTACCGATACTGTCATGGACAGATGTATCTGCCGCTAGTCAATTCATAACAATGAGATCAAGTATGTTTTACACTCTTGTTGGTTCCCTCACCACTCGCTGCAGACTCAGTTGAGCAGCTATATCCTTTAGGACCTGACCAGCTCAGTCAGTAATTCTGTTGCAGAGCTAGTCTCGATTGTGGACATTGAAATCCTGTACCCAGAGAACTTTTGACACCATTTTACTTCCTCAGTACTTCCTCCAAATGTTGTTCAACATGAAGGAGAAGTGATTCATCAGCCAAGGGAGGATGGTACGTGGTAATCAGCAGGAGTCATGAGATTTCCTGGTGTCCGGAGTCAATGCTGAGTACTCTGAGGGCACATCCTCCCTGTCTGTGCCACTATCTCTGCCTGGTCTGTCCTGCCGGTGGGACAGGACATATCCAGAGATTTCAGGAGAAAGTGAAGACTGCAAATGCTGGAGATCAGAGTCGAGAGAGTGGTGCTGGAAAAACGCAGCAAGTCAGGCTGATGAAGGGCTTAGGCTCGAAACGTCGATTCTCCTTCTCCCCGGATGCTGCCTGACCTGTTGTGCTTTTCCATCATCACATTCTCGATATCTAGGGATGGTGATGGTTCTGTCTGGTCATTGTCTGTAAGAGGGCTCCTGAAGAAGGGCTCATGCCTGAAACGTTGATTTTCCTGCTCCTCAGATGCTGCCTGACCTGCTGCGCTTTTCCAGCAACACATTTTCAGCATTGTCTGTAAGGGTTGATTTCATGAGTATGACTATGTCAGGCAGTTCCTTGATTGGTCTGTGATACAACTCTCCACATTTTGGCACCAAACTCCAGATGTTAGTCTGGAGGACGTTGCACCATCGAGAGGGCTGATTCTGTGGTTGTATTTTCTGGTGCCTTGTTAGATGCCGAGTGGTCTATCCAGTTCCATTCCTTTGTTGAGACTTTGCAGTGATGAATACAGTGAGTAGCTTGCTGGGCCACTGTCAGGTTGGCAGGATTTTTTTTGCCATTGACAATGGTTCCATGGAGATTACGAGATTCCTAATTCCACTTATTTTTTTCTTGAATTCAGATTCCACCGTCTGCCAAGTTGGGATTCGAACTAGGACTTCAGTCGTTTATTTTAATATTTTGGATAAAAGTTAAATACATTAGGTTTGTTCACTCACTTTAAATATCACTTACCCAGGTTTTGTTTCTTTGTGAAACACTGTCCATCATCCTGTCTCCTCCATCCTTCTCTCCAACAACAAAAGTTTGGAGCACATGGAGTTTCTCTGTCACTAAGACTGAGATAATCCGATCTGTAGCTTCCCTCCCTCCCACTAGCCTGCCGAGCCAAACTGCCTCACGAAGTGTTCCCGGTTTTTGTCCAAACTTTCGCCAATCTCGTGTCAAGCCTTATCAGAGCTCATCTTGACCCTTTACCATAATCTCACTAAACCATAGCGTTTCCAACTCTCTTTTCTCCTCCTCCTCCTCAGTCTCCCTCTCCGATTCACAGATATTGTTCCTTGTTCTGTCTTTTCTGGTTATGTCCTTCTCTCTCATTCTGTGAAAAACTTATATTTGACCTCACAGTTGTTGGAAAATCCTGCTTCATCTCCACTACCCCTTTGCTTTCTGAATTCCTTGCATTTGGTGTCCCTCATGGATCAACCCTTGAGGTGACATAGTGCTTTTGCACCATGTTGGGTTTCACATGTGCACTGACGATGCCCAGCTCTCCCTCCCATCATCCCTCTCCATTACTCCACTATTACTCAGTTATCAAACTGCTTACCACATTCCCACTACTCGATTAGGTGCAGTTTCCTCCAATGAAACATTGTAATGTTTAAACCCGTTGCCTGACAAATTCCTTTCCCTAACTGCTGAGCCTCTCCCTCTCACTGGGAACGATGCAGCAGAACTACACTCTTCACATTATTGCAGTTATATCTGACGTGAAACTGACCTTCTGATCAGACATCTACACAATCACAAACACCAGGAATTCCAATCTCTTAAATGTTGCTTGTCTCCTCCTCATTCCATCTCCATTGCTACTGAAACCCCTTACCCATATCTGTGTTGCCTTAAACTTGATGAATCCGAAACAGAACCCATGATTCTGTGACTGACTCCGAATCTGGTTTCGGACTCCCCTCTCAGTATTTACCCTCAGACACATCAGTATTTATTCTGTCAAACTCCTTAAGAATCTGGTGGTGCAGTCTGATTGTGGGTGGTGGAAATGGCAGAGAATGATGTGTTGTATCTGGGTGGAAGGTAAGGACTTGTGGGGGTTGTTCTATCCTTGTTGCAGTTGAAGGTGTGGGTTTCAAAGCCAGAGATGCAGGAAATGGAGGAGATATAGTGGATGGTATTGACCACATGGGAGGGGAAATTGCAGTCGTTGTAATATGGGGCCATTTGGTATGTTCTGGCCTCACTGGAACACTGCAGTAAGCATGAGACAGAGATGTTGGCCAGGGAACAGGCTCATGTGTTAAAGTTGAAAATGTGTTGCTGGTCAAAGCACAGCAGGCCAGGCAGCATCTCAGGAACAGGGAATTCGACGTTTCGAGCATAAGCCCTTCATCAGGATGAAGGGCTTATGCTCGAAACGTCGAATTCCCTGTTCCTGAGATGCTGCCTGGCCTGCTGTGCTTTGACCAGCAACACATTTTCAGCTGTGATCGCCAGCATCTGCAGACCTCATTTTTTACTCGTGTGTTAAAGTGGCAGGCAGCTGGAAGCTCGGGGTCTGTTTTTGCAGCAGAACGTGGACCATCAGTCGCCATTTCCGCCACCTCCACTGAGATGCTGCCAGACACAGGTTCCTGTCCCCTCCATTAACAGCTATGCACCCTCCCAGCCAGATCATAATCCACTCCTTTGTCTTTCCAAATGTTCCGGTCTCTCTTTGGGTTCTGTCCCTACCTATTTAACCTACTCTTTAACCCCTATCTCCTGCAGTACAAAGATCTGCAGGTTAGTTGAATTGGCCAAGCTAAATTTCCCATAATGCTCAGAGATGTGTAGGTTAGGTGCATTAGTCAGGAGGAATATACAGTAATAGGGTAGGGGAATGGGTCTGGGCGGGATACCCTTCAGAGGGACGCTGTGGAACTTTTGGGGCCGAATGGCCTGTTTCCACACTGCCAGGATTCTAATTTTCCCAGCTCCCATCGGTCCTGAGGAAGGGTCACTGGACAGATTTCTGTTCCCAGATGCTGCCAGACCTGCTGAGCTTTCCCAGCACCTCCTGCTTGTTGTTCCTGATTGACACCATCCATCCACCTTCCGGGTTTGATTCAGGCAGGGGGAGGATCCCACCACTGACCTCACAATGGGGTCCAGCTGATTGATGGCAGCTTCGGACCAATAGGAAAAGGGGGTGGGACTGTTGGACGAAGTGGAACCAGCTGGTCATCCAAACAATGGGAGTGAATGAGGGGCGTGGCCAGTGGGATGACACGTCACCAGTAACTCAGCTGATGCAGTGCCACGTGACTCGGCCGTTGGTGAATGTGGGAGACGCAAACAGGGAAGGGTAGAGTGGCCTCGGAGACAGAGAGATAATGAGTCACTTTAGACTGGGAAGTTTTAATTACACTCTGTGCAGTAAGTCTGAATTAGAAATTCTTAATCCCGCGTTTGCAGCAGATGGGAAAATGGCTGTGGCCCTCAGGCGGTGATAGGTCCTGGGATATGGCCGCCATCTTTATTGGGGGCAAGGTAGAGTGAGGAGCATGGACATGTCCTCTTCCTAGGATGGGGGAGGCGGGGGTGAATGGTGTGCAACTTGAAGAGAGGCGATTACACATCAAGCACATACCAAGAAAAACGTATGCCTTTATATTCTTCCTGCACTGACTGTGAGTTTTGTTTTGTGAATTCATTTCATAGGATATTAAATCAGAATAATTGAGGCTGGGATCTCAAAGCAAGTTTTTACAGTCAATGGAGTCATCAGGATCTGAATATCTTTGGCATTTAACTGTGGAAGGAGAAAGGTTTGTCTGTTCTGTTTGTGGGAAAATATCTTCAATATTTTTGTTAAGCAGGAAGATGTACAAATTCGTGGTTGGATCACCCTTTGGGTGTGTGTTCTGTTCTGGGCCCTGCAGCTGAGGAAGGAGATATTGCCCTGTGAGGGAGCACAGATTTATCCAAATTACACCTCGTCTCTTTGTAAGAACTCTCAGATTTAGACCCAATCACCCACTTCATGATGTTAACCTGTAAACTTCATATTTTCAATTAGCTGCAAACTTCCCATGAAAATTCGTTTTGGATTCAAATTCCAGTACCTTTTCAGGTGGAATGTTCGAAATTCAGACAACAATCTGTTCATTCAGAAACTGCTGAGGTCCGTATTGACTCTGGGGTTACAAAGGGCTGAATTGAAAGATGAGATGCTGTCCCTGATCTCCCATTGAGATGCATTGGAACAGTAGAGGAGGCTGAGGGCAGTGTAGGTGTGAGGAGACATTGAAAATGACAGGGCTGCACTGTGAGGGCTGCTTGGCTCAATGGGAGTATTTTGGAGTTGGGTGTAAACAGACTGATGTGAGACAGGGAGAAGGTGAATCTGAAACTCAGCTTTAGTTCAGGCCATTCAGAAATTCACGTGGTCCCAATGGGAACAGCCAGTTTTTAATGGCAGGAATACCATTAAGCCATTGCTTAATTGGGGGGGGGGGGGGGGGGGGCGGTGTTATTAAACTAAAATGAATCCAAATAAAAACCTTACACGGGCATGTAATTTCTGAAGCCAGAGGGGGATTACAGAGACGGGGAGGGTTGTGGGGCCGGGGGGTGATTACAGAGACGGGGAGGGTTGTGGGGTCGGAGGGGGATTAATGAGACGGGGAGGGTTGTGGGGTCGGAGGGGGATTACAGAGACTGGGAGGGTTGTCGGGCCAGAGGGGGACTGTGGCCAATAAATACTGGTTTGGACAGCAAAGGCAACCCCCAGTGAATAAAACCAAGCAGTGACCTCTCTGAGCTGACTTGCTGTGAAATTAAAAACCTGTTTAAAGTATGGTTGAAGATTTGTAGCTCGGGTGTCCGTTATTGTGGTTCTGTTCGCCGAGCTGGAAGTTTTTGCTGCAAACGTTTCGTTCCCTGGCTAGGGAACATCATCAGTGCTATTGGAGCCTCCTGTGAAGCGCTGCTTCGATGTTTCTTCCGGGATTTATAGTGGTTTGTTCTTGCCGCTTCCGGGTGTCAGTTTCAGCTGTAGTGGTTTGTATATGGGGTCCAGGTCTATGTGTCTGTTAATGGAGTTTGTGGATGAATGCCATGCCTCTAGGAATTCCCTGGCTGTTCTCTGTCTGGCTTGTCCTATGATGGTAGTGTTTTCCCAGTCAAATTCATGTTGCTGGTTGTCTGAGTGTATAGCTACTAGGGATAGCTGGTCGTGTCGTTTTGTGGCTAGCTGATGTTCATGGATGCGGATTGTTAGCTGTCTTCCTGTTTGTCCTATATAGTGTTTTGTGCAGTCCTTGCATGGTATTTTGTAAACTACGTTAGTTTGGCTCATGCTAGCTATTGGGTCCTTTGTTCTAGTGAGTTGTTGTCTGAGTGTGGAAGTTGGCTTGTGTGCTGTTATGAGTCCTAAGGGTCGCAGTAGTCTGGCTGTCAGTTCTGAGATGCTCCTGACGTATGGTAGTGTGGCTAGTTCTTTTGGTTGTGGCATGTCCTCGTTCCGTGGTCTATCGCTTAGGCATCTGGTGATAAAGTTGCGTGGGTATCCGTTTTTGGCGAATACCTTGTATAGGCGTTCCTCTTCCTCTTTTCGCAGTTCTGGTGTACTGCAGTGTGTTGTGGCTCTTTTGAATAGTGTCCTGATGCAGCTTCGTTTGTGTGTGTTGGGGTGGTTACTTTCATAGTTTAGGACTTGGTCCGTGTGTGTTGGTTTCCTGTGTACCCTTGTGGTGAATTCTCCGTTGGGTGTTCTCTCTACTAACACGTCTAGGAATGGGAGTTGGCTATCCTTTTCCTCTTCTCTCGTGAATCGTATTCCTGTGAGTGTGGCGTTGATGATTCGGTGTGTTTTTTCTATTTTTGTGTTTTTGATGATTACAAAGGTGTCATCGACGTATCTGATCCAGAGTTTGGGTTGGATTTGTGGTAGGGCTGTATGTTCTAACCTTTGCATAACTGCCTCTGCTATGAGTCCCGAGATTGATGATCCCATGGGTGTTCCGTTGATTTGTTTGTATATCTGATTGTTGAATGTAAAGTGTGTGGTGAGGCACAGGTCCAGTAGTTTAAGTATGCCGTCCTTGTTGATATGTTCGGCCTCCTGTGTTCTGTTATGTATGTCCAGTACGTTGGCTATTGTTTCTCTAGCTAGGGTTTTGTCAATTGATGTGAACAGTGCCATCACGTCGAATGATACCATGGTTTCTTCTTTGTCTATGTGTGTATTCCTGATGATGTCCAAGAATTCCTGTGTTGATTGTATGGAGTGTTTGGATCCGCAGACTAGGTGTTTCAGTTTTTGTTGTAGTTCTTTGGCCAGTTTGTATGCTGGTGTCCCTGGTAGTGATACTATGGGTCTGAGTGGGATGTCTGGTTTGTGTACTTTGGGTAGTCCGTAGAATCTGGAGGTGTTGTTGCTTTCAGGTTTCATTCTTTGCTGGTCCGCTTTGGTTATCTGTCCGTTTTTTTGTAGATTCCTTAGTGTGTTGATTATTCTATTGGTGAGTTGTGCTGTGGGTTCGGAATCCGTCATATACAAACCACTACAGCTGAAACTGACACACGGAAGCGGCAAGAACATCCATCAACAGACACATCGACCTGGACCCCACATACAAACTACTACAGCTGAAACTGACACCCGGAAGCGGCAAGAACAAACTACTATAAATACTGGAAGAAACATCGAAGCAGCGCTTCACAGGAGGCTCCAATAGCACTGATGATGTTCCCTAGCCAGGGAACGAAACGCTTGCAGCAAAAACTTCCAGCTCGGCGAACAGAACCACAACAAATTAAAAACCTCTCTGGAAATGGAGTGGGCAGAGAAGAGAAACAGTGACATTTCCCAGCTGCCCTCAGAGAGACCTCACCCTTGGAAGTACTCAGAGCCGGGGATCAGCTCAGTGAGTTTCAGTCTCTTCAAATATCAATCTTAGTCAGTTTGATTTTATTAAATCTACGATAGTGAGTAAGGTGAGGATTTCTTTTTAATGTCATAGGGTCTCTTGATTAAATGTTTAAGATATGAACCGTAAGCATTAAGTTATTCTCGGGCAGTATTTTTCGAGCAGTAAGACTGTCCCTTTGTCTTGGTCTGTAGATTGTGAAGGCGGAGAGATGGCCTGTTGTAGAGTGGCGTGCTGTTCCTGTCGGACGTGGGAGATTAAGGAGAGTGTCAATGATCCTGATTGTCTGCAGGAAGTGTGATTGCAAATCCTATTGGATCGCATGGATTGGTGGAGGAATGATTAAAGGCAGTGAGGAGTTAACAGGAGCCGGGGAGTGTGATAGGTGGCAGTCTCAGGATTGCAGGATACTGCAGATACAGTCAGGTAGATGGATTACCTCCAGGAAAGCTCGGAGGGGCAGGTAGGTACTGCAGGAGTCTCCTGTGGCTATCCCCATCTCAGACAAGTACACTGTTTTGGAAAATGTAGGTGGTAATAGACTTTCAGGGGAATGTAGCACTGACAGCCAAGTTACTGGTACTGAGACTGGCTTCTAACATGATGAGAGGTATATCCAGTTCCACACAATCGATGGTGGTAGAGGACTCTCTGGTCAGGGGCACAGTCTGCTGTTTCTGCAGGTGACAGTGAGAGATCAGAATGGGGTGGTGCTGCCCTGGTGCTATTGTTAATGATGTCTCTCAGAGGGAGCAGAATATTCTCAAAAGGGAAACAAACCAGTGGGAGGACATTGTACATTGGTACCAATGGCATAGGAAGGGGAAAGCATGGTGTCCTGACGAGCAGGGAGATTTGCTAGTGCCACTCGGGAGGCATTAAACCAGTGAGGGAGTCAGGGTAATCCTAAAGAGATAGGGAGAAAAGAGGTGAGTCTGAGGCTGGTACTGTTCACCGGTCAGACTGTCAAGGCAGGCAAGGGCAAGTCACAGAATGAGGTGTGACGGACCAGTTACACTGCATTTATTTCAGTGCAAGAGACCTGACAGGTCAGGCAGGTGGGCTCAGGGTATGGTTTTGAACATGTGACTGGGATATTACAGCAATTACAGAGGCATCACTCAGGGCTGGGTAGGACTGGCAGCTTAATGTTCCAGGGTTTCGCTGCTACAGTAAGTATAAAAAGGGAGCAACAAAGCAGGGAGAGAGGTGTTTTTGATTAGGGATAACATTATAGCTGGGCTTCGGGAGGATATTCCTGGGAGCACGTCCAGGCAAGTTTTTTGGGTAGTACTGAGAAATAAGAAAGGGATGACCATCTCACTGGGATTGTATTATAGACTCTCTCCCAATAGTCAGCGGGGAATTGAGACACAATTTTACCAGGAGACCTCAGTTATGTGTAAGAATAATATGGATGTAATGATAAGTGGTCTTATCTTTACCAACATGGCCTCGGAGTGCTGTAGTGTTAAGGGCTTAGATGGAAAGGTATTTGTTCAGTGGATTCAGTTTGTAGGATGTACCTTCTAGAGAAGGAACAAAACCTGACCTGTTTTCCTTAATATTTGAGATCCCAAAGTGAAACACCTCACAGTTGTATGGATTACACTTTGCCTTTAATTTCTCTGCCCATATCTGCAATTTATCTTTTTCCTGCTGCATTCTTTGACAACCCTCTACATTATCTACAACTGCACTGAACTTTGTATCGTCTGCAAACTTATTAATCCACGTCACTAAAAATATATTTGTCCCGCAAACAGAAGGGTTCCAGTGCAGATCCCTGTGGGAAAAAGACAGAAAATGAGGAAAATGCAGAATTCTTGAATAAATGAGGTTTCTTTCAATGACAAAACTATTCTGATGAATAATCTCTGAAGGTGTGATTTTTGTTTTAAAATTAACCCAATATTTTAATTCTCAGTTTACTGACCTTATTGAATATCTAATACAAACTGCTTTGAAAATATTGAATCATTTTAAGTGTTGAGTTCTAACACTAATTATTCTTTAATTGTAATTTCAATTATCACACCATCATGAGAGTTGAATCTATTATTTCTTAGTGCCAGTATCATGATGAAATATTTACACTCATTTCAGGTCAACACACCTGAAATCAAGCAAAGTTTTCTCACCCAACACTCATAGTAACTATCTCATTCTCTTTCATTTGAATTCTCATATTAATTAAATGATTATTAATCAGTCTTATCAATTAAGAGATGGCAAACTAGTTTTCACATCAATATTTCAGTTCTTTCCAACATATTGCACAATTACATTGCAATAAGGGTTTTCTCATCATTCTTAAATTTGTTATCAGCTATTTTTGTTTCTGATTTCCAGTATTCACAGTTTTTTGTGTTCTTGTATTAATTGTATTTAATTTCAATGCTAACATTTCTATATTTCTGATTATTACAATAAGAGCTAAGTATTTTTCATGTTAAACATTATATTAATTTCACGTGTTTCTTGTGTACATAAACCAGAATTAACAAATGTTTGCTCTATTCTTTTACAATAAATCTTGAATTCTTAGAAATCACAATTTGTGAAAATGAGGGAAATTATCTTTTGCTTAATAGTCACATTGAATGACTAATGCTTTATTTCCAAGTCATGTGCATTACAAAGCAGTTTAATTTTCAGTACATAAATAAGTGCTTCAAACATATTTAATTACTTGATTATCATGAGATTTATATTTATTTCAGATCATTGTCGCTTCGTTCCAAAACTTTAGAAATTACTAATTCCTTTTATTGTTTCATTCGACACTGGAATTGTCGAATACAACCCAGTCTGATTATCACAATAAATAGTTGAGCAGTTTTCCCTGTGAGTAACCACAGTAAGTAAGTGATTTTAGTCCTGCCCTTCTTGCATAGTACAGACATTACCAGAGCCCTTCCTGAAAGAGCAGGAGGTATGGGTTCAATTCCAACCTTCAACAGAGACGTGTCAAAGTACCTCAGAGTTGATTAGAAAATATCTAAGTGTCTTCTGAATTGTTTTTCAATCCAACATTTTCTCAACTTGTATCTGTTGTTCATTGTAATGTTTACAATATCTTGAATTTATTTGCTTCCGTTCACTGACTGAACCATGAATGTTATTATGCTGCTTCTAAGTACCTCTCAACTTTTAATAACTTTGCAGTCATAAAGATTCTACAGTGTAAATTACATTTAAGGTAAGGGGAAAAGATTTAAAAGGATTTGAGGGGCAACTTTTTTCACAAAGTCTGTTTGGCTCACATGGAATGAGCTGTGAGAGGAAAGGCGGTGGCTGGTACAATTATAACATCTAAAAAAGTTTTGGACAGTTACATGGATAGAAAACGTCCAGAGGGATATGGAACAAAATGGGGCTAGTTTAGTTTAGGGAACCTGGCCGGGCTGCCTGAATGGCCTGTTTCCGTACTGTATCAAGCTAGCATTGTACAATTCAAACTTGACTGTGATTGGTAAAGGAGAGAACAAATGGGTGTTGATTCTATTTTGTGTCCATAAAAAAGTGACATGAATTTTAAATAATTTTGTCACAAGGAATAGTTCACTCTTAATGTGATCAGAAATACAACGAATGTGATCATTGAAGTCAAATATAATTAAAACAATTCAACTGTGTTTGTATGGTTAAAATAAAAATTGATATTCACAATCATTGTGAGTTTGTACACTGCCATATCTTCACATTACTTCATGTACTGAGCCATTATTACACATTTATACCCCCTACTGAACTGAACAATAATTAGATGTTAGCAACACTTAGATTTTGAAAATCTATCAGTGCACTTTGAAGACGGAGAAATTTCTGTAATTTTATCCTGATCGATGATCAAACATTTGTGTCTGAATCAGGAAGAAAGTAAGGAGATAACCAAAGTGAATGTCAGAGTGACCACAAGATACAGTCCATGACATTTGATAGAAAAAGGAATTTGCATAATTTCATGGTTATTGAACGTGAATAAATAATTAACTCCTCAGGTACTGAAGCAGTCCAAGTCCAAGTACAACAAGATCTGGACAATATCCAGGTTTGGGCTGACAAGGGGCAAGTAACATACATCCCACACAAATGCAGGCAATGACCATCACGTATAAGAAATAACCGAACCACCATCCCTTGACATTCGATGGTGTTGCCATCACTGAACACCCACTATCAACATCCTGGGAATAACCGTTGATCAGAAACTGAATTGATCTCACCACATAAACACAGTGGCTACAAGAGTAATTTAACTGCTGTCTCCTGAAAGCCTGTCCAACAGCTACCAGACACAAGTCAGGAGTGTGATGGAATACTCCCCACTTGCCTGGATAGTGCTAAACTAACAACACTCAAGAAACTTGATACCATCCGGAACAAAGCAGCCCGCTTGATTGGCACAGCATCCACGAGTATCCACCCCCCCACCACCACTGACGCTCCGTAGCAGCAGTGTATACTATCTACAAGATGCACTGCGGGAATTCACTAACCAGCACCTTTCAAACCCATGGCCACTTCCATCGAGAAGGACAAGGGCAGCAGCTAGATGGAAAGACAACTATCTTCAAGTTCCACTATAAGGTACTAATCACCCTGAATTGGAAATATATAGCTGTTCCTTCACTGTCGCTGGGTCAAAATCCTGGAAATCCCCACCCCAAAGGTATTGTGCTGTATACCCACAGCAGGTAGACCGCAGCGGCTCAAGAAGACAGCTCACCACCAATTTCTCAAGGGCAACTAGGGATGGGCAATAAATGCTGGGCCCAGCCAGTGACACCCACATCACATCAAATAAATATTATTATAATGTCTGCAAGATCAAAACAGCTCCACACTGTCCTAGCTGCAATCTCTGCCCCTTATTGAAAAAGATAAAAGAATCTGACCTTGCTCAACTTTCTCATCAAAACCAAGTACAGTATTCACCCCAGCCCTCTGTTATATGAACCAGCAGCATTTCCACCACCAGCAGTAGATCCTCTTAAAATATTTTGTCAGTTACTTTTAATTAACTGGTTACTACAATTACAACGCAATCTGTACAAACAGATCAAATACCTTTTATGCAACAACAAATTTTCAAACAACTTTTCTCGATCTTTGTCATTCTTTTTAGTTCGATGAGGTAGGGAGGGATGGAAACACGACAGTGATGTAAGATATATATAATACAGTGAGACAGGGAAGCTAGTAAGGCTCATGTTGACTCTTAGACCACACACAGTGAAGCAACACATTCACTGCATAATAAACATAACATAACATAACATCTCAACCCCACTCACACCCGGCGTGACAGAAATAAAATGTAGATCGGTTGGACAGGATAGGTTTGTTATAGTTAGAGTTTGGGAGAGTGAGGGGTGACATGACTGAAGTATCTAACATCCTGAATGGTTTGATAAGATGAATGTGGAAAGGATGTTTCCACTTGTGGGTCATTCCTGAACTAGAGGGAACTGCTTTAAAATTGGGTTCTCCCTTTCAGGACAGCGATGATGATATTTGTTTCCTATCAGAGGGCTGTGCAAATTTGGAACTCTCTGCCCCAGAAGGTGGGCTCACTGAGTACGTTTAAGACACAAGTTGATAGATTCTTGTTAAGGGATGTTGGGGGGAAATGGAATATAAATCACTAACAGATCAGGCCTGGTCTTATTGAATGGTTGGGCAGGCTCGAGGGGCCGTATGGTCACCTTCTGCTTCTCTCTCACATGATCCCAGGACAGAGCTTTGTTTAAAATTCATTCACTGGGATGTAGGTGCCACTGGCTGTGGGCAACATTATTACCCAGAGAGTAGGTAAGAGCCAACCACATTGCTGTGGGTCAGGAGTCACATGTAGGCCAGATCATGTAAATAAGGCACCTTCCTTCTCTAAAGGACATCAGTGACCCAGATGGGTATTTCCTGACAATCGAGAATAATTTCATCAATAATTCTAGATGATTATTAAATTCAAGTTCCACATCTGCCGTGGTGGGATTCGAATCCAGAATATTCGCTGGGTCTCTGCATTAACAGTTCAGCAATGATACCACAGGACTGTTCCCGAGCTACAAATGGTGGGAACCAAAACCTTGATCAAACAGGGAGAATTAAGGAGTGTTGAAGGGAATGGGGGAAAAGAATGACCAAGTTTAGGTTCAAGGCAACTGAAACTAAAGCCACCAACAGGGAGGAGAATAAAAAAAGAAACTGTCACACAGCTGAAATTGGATAAGTGCAGATACCCCAGGGAGGTGTGGGACTACGCAGGGAGGACAGGGTGAAGGCCCGGGTAGGTTTAAAAGCAGTGAACCAAATTTTGAAAATATCTTTCTGAACATAATATCGATCAGGTTAAAACTGAGGTAGGTGTCTGACACAACTTGCTGCAAGGACACAGACAGTAGAATCTGAGGTGTTCATGAGGTAATGGAGGTAGAATGGGGGAGACAAGCTGGGACTGTATTGGAGTAGTTACGGTGAGAGGGAACAAATGCTGGATACAGGGTTTCAGCAGGTGATGGACTGACGCTGAGGTGAACCATCGGAAACTGAGCAAGTGACCACCATCTAATAGGGCAGAGAAACTGGTCCATCAGCCTGAAACTGACTGATCACGTGGCTGTCAGTGTCTCCAGTACAAGTGAATGGTGACATTGCTCAGAGCCTGTTTCTGTAACATTCTACACAACCAGGAAATAAAAAGTGAATAATGAGCTGAAAACAAGCCACTACTCTGTTAGAGTCGGAATCATTCAATGTTCAGTTATTGGACATTACTGACTCTCAGAATATTCTAACCTACAGAATCACAGTAAAAGGGAAAAGTAAACAACATTCTTGGCAAAGACATAATGAACCAACTGCTTGTATAAAAACAGCTCAGAAGAAAGGGACTGAATCCTCCACAAACTGACAAATCAGATTTATAGATAGAGATTGGAATTCTTTAGAAAAACCCTTCCTTGTTGATGGTACTTGGGCGAAGCCATTCTCGGTGTGAACTGCCACTTATTTCCTTTGAAAAGCATCTCAGTTTCCCCTCAGAAAAGCAGGTGTGTCGCGCACTTACAGACTGACTTACAGACAAAGGAAACCTGATCTGAGACTCGCAGGTTAATTAAGCTATCAGTGACAGTCCATTGCACACCACAAGAGCTTAGACCACAACAGATTCTAGTGAAACCAACAATGCAATGAAAAAGGTGAATTAGTCTTTATAATCATGCAGCCTCTCTCAATCAAATAATCCTAGGCAACGTCCAAACATTTTTAAACTATTAATCCCTAATTTCCTCCAAAACTATATCTAATTATTCTCTTCAAAGTACATTTTAAATGGTCAATTCATAATCACAATTCATTTCCAATTATTCTTAGAGCAAAACAACTTGCAAACTAAAATTGTTTTCACGTCAATAATGACACTGGAAACTTTGTTATGTAGTTTAACCATATTTCCAAATATTGTTTTGGTTCATTATTGCAGTGAAGCTAAAATTAAAGTCTATTTATTTTCTCTGATATCCTTCCATTACTTTATTCCCTAATAACAATGCCCATGGTGTAATGGGTGACAAGCATTAAAATAAAATCGAATTTTCAATGCAAGAACTGGTACAAATGATCACATATTTTTCAGTTCATTCATTGTCGTTGATGTTAAGAGTTATTTTCACTGTATGATCATGTTAAATTCACTTAAATAATCACAGTACAATTCTCACCTCTATAGATCTGTAAAGTGAATTTCAAGTTATAAATACTTCAAGTAAAACCAAATTCTCATTTTGTTCTGTTTTATTCCAGGAAGGACAGGATGGGTTACATTATTATGGGAAACAGGAACAAGTGAAGTTGGTGCCTCTCAGACGTGAGACCTTAAAGCCAAAGGGCCAGGTAGTAGTTACAGTGGGTGATGTACTTAGTGCCCCACTCTCCTTAGAAGGCAGTGAGGATGGTGACATTGGGTAGAACGGGTTAGATGATGAAGCGCCCACGTATCGACAAAGGGACAGCAATGGGTGGGATGACCCACCACCCTGTAAGGCCCAGAAGGCCGTGTCCATGGCACCGTTTTGCATCAAAGCTCAACGTGGCTAGACAGTAGGGAGCAACAAAGGGAACTGACAGAAACCAAACCTTAAACGTTTACCCAGCTGAATGACAGGTGTTGGTGAATGAACACCCGGCCTGATAGAGAAATGGTATTAATGGGCCTTATTGAGACAATATGGATGAATTAATTGAGGTACACAGTCTCACCGAAGATGGTGTCAGCCAAGATCTCTCAGGCCAAGATGCCCTGACGTGTACAGCAGAAGCTGTCCCTACAATGAGAGGGTGGGGGTGTGAGCCGGTCCCCTCCCAGTGCACAGCCGATCAGTGGCCCCAGGCATTTACAGATATTACAGGGACACACTGGGGAGGGGACAGGCTGAATGGGCTAAAATAACCTTGGTACCTCAGGGACCCAAGGGTAATATTGAAGATCATACAGAGAGGAAGCCTGAGGTGTGTAAGGACCATGGGGGATTACCAAACCCCAACCTGTGATGATGAAATAGGTTTGATGTGTTTAAAAGATGACACGGGACCCCATTTAAATGTAATTATAAACATGGGACCCCCAGTGGGAGATAATTCTAACCAAATGCTGAATTAGTCATGAGAACTGAGGCAAACTCAGAAACACAGAAGAATAGCTTCAATACAGGGAGGGGCACCAGACCCACAATGTTACAAGGGAAGCAGGAAAGGGCACATAGCCAAGGAACGTAGGTAGAGAGAGGGAGATAGATGTTCACATTGTGTGTAGCCTGTGTTCACGTAGGCACATGCATAGCCCATGAATATTTATTGATGCTGTGTTTGCTGTATTAATAAATATTAATACAGGAGCAGCTATATCAGTTACCGATATGGATTTGCCCCTACCCTCTCAATTACTAAAATGAGAGCAGTTGGAGAGGGAATCGAGGAAGCTGGATGAAATAAACCTGTCCCGATGCAGATCACCGATATGGCAAAATATATTCAGATATGGGAGTGTGAAACTGAGGAAAGGACCATTCTGCGAGTTGCCATTTTAGAACAGTTAGGAACAACTATTGATGTAGAGACCCGAACTGTAATATGGGAACAACCTGGCCAGGCCCGGGACAGGAAGCAAAGGAGAGGCGACATCTCCAGGGTAGATACCTTACAGGGAGACTGGGACAGTCAGGGAATCTGGGGAGTTATAGCTAGGACCCAAACAGCAGTGCGGGTAACTCGAACAGGAACGTGGGTTATTATCTGTGGATCCTGTAAAGATCGAGGGCCCTCTCACTCCCCACACAAACCAGATCCCATTAAAGATGGGGCTGAGGAGACAGTCATTGTGACAGTAACAGATTGAGAGAAGCAGGGAACAGTCAGACCGACAGTATCCCAGACTAACTCACTGAATCCAGACGGCTCATCCCACCTCACTATTGATTATACCTCCCTCAGTAAATCCGCCTCTAAAGAGTATCCTACAGTAGCAAACCGCACCACTGTATTTAATGGATTGAAATTGCAACAGGATATAGTCTCAGCCCTTGATATTGTGAATGGGTTCTGGTCCATAACGGCAGAATAAGCTGGTGTTTACTATCAAATGAAAACAGTACACCTGGATCCAGTTATCTCAGGGATCCCATAATATTCCATTATATCCCACCGATGCATGGCTGATGGAGTTAGTCTATTTAATCTTACCAGCACCTCATTACCTCAGTTGGTGAGAAAGAACATGTCCAAATATTAAACATAGTATTGTGTCAGTTCAGGCAGGCCGGGCTTAAAATTAACCCACAGAGAGTGCAACTGGGAAGGTAGGTAGAGGTGTACCTGGGACATCATATCAGGGAGATCAAATCAGGAAGGCAGAGGGGATAATCCCATTGGAACGAAAGACCATGATTTTAAAACTATCCATCTGCACATCGCGAAAGGGTAAGGCAAACTTTAGATTGTTTAATTATTGGAGGCCTTTTGTGGAGGCCAGAATTGGCAGAACCATCACAAGCCCTGACAGAAGCACTGACATTAGCCAGGGGTCAGGGAGTCAGCATATACACAGACAGTCAGCATGCCTTTGGTATAGTTCATGACCATGTGTTGGTCTGGGTTCGGTGAGGGTACATCACCTTATCCGGGGGCCACATAGAGCATGAGGAACCGGTCAGAGAGTTAGTGGAAACAGCTTTCCTAGTGAAGCAGCAATAATGAAGATTAGAGCTCACAGGGAAGTAGAAACCGCACACCAACGGGGCAGTGAGTATGTGGGTAAGGCAGGTAAAATACTGGCTGAAACAGTGCAGACATTTGAGGAGATGGCAGTGGCAGTAGCTGCAGAAGTGAGAGAGGAAGTTTTAAAGATTTTCCCGAAACAGTCCCACAACAGGAGAAAGGGGAAAGGGAAAAGGGTGGGGCAGTAATTGGACAAGACAGAGTCTGGATGATCCAGCAGTGCCACCACACTGTATAAGGTAAACATTATTAAAACCATATCATAGGTCAGCCCATATTGGGCAGGATACAATGCAATATCAGATGCTCCACTACAGGGGGAGGCCTGGAACAGGGAGAGATACAGCAGCTTTTTGTTGAAGGGGTGTAGTTGTGTACACACTATATGAGCCAGGGAAAACAATCAGGATAAAATGGAGGCAGCAGCAGAGACCCAGGGGCCCATGGGAACAATTACAGATTTTACATACACCCCCATCCCAATCTCAGGGAGGGAAATCCTGCTGGGTCTTAATAAACAGGTTTACGCAGTGGGTGGAAGCATTCCTCTGCAGATTCTGACCAAGGGACACATGTTACAGGGAACATAGTTAAACAGCTCTGTGGCCTGTTTGGTACTGAACAGAAATCCCGTCTCCCATACCACCCCCAGAGCTCAGGTACAGCAGAAGGAATGAAGCAGACACTGAAAGCTAGTCTGATTAAGGCCCTCCCAGAGACGGGCAGAGATGGGTTAGAGTACTCCCCACCATCCTAATTAAATTAACATTAACCCCAGCAAAGGGAACAAGGCAGTCCCACTTTGTATTAGTGACCGGACGGACTACGCAGGTGCCACAGGATGTGGCATTGGGAGCGCCCGAGATGTCCAGTGGCAAGGGTAGGGTCAAACAATTCTTGAATGAACTGGCAAAGCAACTGCATGAGCTGAGAGGGGAAGTTGTAGAGGGACAGAGAATCAGAAACTGGGAAAGGGAGCACAGAAATATCCGAGCAGACATTCCAAACCCAGGAGATCGGGTTGGGAGAAAATATTAGCGGAAAGCATGAAGGAAACCCAGCTGTACTTGGCTGGGGAAGCCACAGGGTTCTCGAGAGGGAACTGTCCCATCATGCTTAAGTAAGGAGCGCTGAATAAAGGTCACGCGCTGCTAAACTCAGGCTCCTCTTTGATACTTCTCCCACCAACAGTTGTGCAGGGACATGTTGCTGGCTGGAGGTCTGTGGCCAGTGCCTCTGTTCCACAAGGATCAGAACTGGGACATCTGTTGTTTGCAACATCTATCAGTGATTAGCAAGGAAATGTAAACAACTTAATTAGCAAGTTTGTAGATGGTACAATTGATGAAGCTGTGAACAGTGAAGAATGTTGTCAAAGGATCCAGCAAGAAAGATCAGTTAGAAGGTTATACGGAGAAATTACAGATAGATCTGATTTGGACAAATGTGTGGTGATGCATTTTGGGAGGCACATTGCAAGAGGAATGTATACACTAAACGGAACGGTCCTGAGCAGCATTGATATACAGAGGGATCTTCAGGTGCACGTTCACAGCTCCCTGAAAGTGGTGAAGGAGGTGGATGGCAGGCTCGCCTTCTTCTGTCAGGGGAGTGATTATAAACCTGTAATCAGGCCACCTTTGGGGTATTGTGTGCCGTTTTGATCACCGCATACGGTGGAGGCTTTGGAGAGGTTGAAAACAGTTTTACCAGGATGTTGTCTGGATTGGGAGAGGTTGGAACAACTTGGATTGCTGTCACTAGAAAGTCAGTGGCTGCGGGGTGACCCAAGAGGCACAGAGTGAATAATCTGAATCTTTTTCCAAGGTGGAAATGACAAATTCTAGAGGCCGTAGGTTTAAGGGGACAGGGGGCACGTTTAAAGGAGATGAAAACCAAAACAACTGCAGATGCTGTAAAACAGAAACAAAAACATTTTTGTGAAAAGTTCAGCAGGTCTAGCAGCATCTGTGAAGAGAAATCAGCGATAACGTTTCTGAGGAAGGGTGACCAGACCCTAATCATTAACTGATTTTTCTTCACAGATGCTGCATGACCTGCTGAGCATTTCCAACAACATCTGTGCAAGTTTAAAGGGAGTTGTGTCAGGCAAGTTTCTTATGCAGAAGGTGGTCAGTGACTAGAATGTACTTGCCCGAGAGATGGTAAAAGCAGAAACAATCACAATGTTTAAGAGGCATTTCGGCAGACACATAAGCAGGCATGGGTTGGCAGGGATATGGGCCATATACAGGGAGATGGAATTAGTTTGGAATGGCATCATGATCCGCACAGACACGTTGGGCCGATTATTCCGGTGCTGTCCTGTTCTGTTTTCCGGGGGGTAGAATGTGTGGAGCGAGAGATAATATTTTGAGTGGAATATGTCTCTTCTTTAGAACACACAGTAAGTTGATGCATTTTGAGAGAAGCAATGCAGAAAGGGAATATATAATTGAATGGCACAGATACAGAGAGCAGGACAGCAGGATGGGGGACAATGTGTACCAATCATTAACGGAGAGAGAACATAAAGTGTTTTGAGTAAACGTATAGGATACTGGGCTTCATTAATAGAGCGAATGATAAGAAACTCATGGAAAAGATGCTGACCATTGATAAAGCTCTAGTTAGGTCACAGTCAATCATTGCATCCAATTCTGGTCACCAGGTTCCTGGTCAGGATGGGGAAGTTAAAATACCACAGAGGGGCCAGTTCCATACTTTGCTTTCTTTCAGGATGCATTGGCGACTCAAGGGTTAAACATTCTCCTGCCAAAGGACTTACTACTGCATTATAAGAGTATGAGGCCAGTACTCTTACAATACAGACAGAACACCTCAGTAGTGGGAGGCGAACTGTACCTTCGAAATAGAACCTCTTGCAGCCACACGTGTGGATTCCCCCGTAACCCCAGACAGAGGAATTTGCCCTTTCCAGACAAGACTGAGAGCCCTGGGCACAACCCTGTAAAACTGCCTCCCCTCCTTTGTCTTACCTATGCGAATATGGCGGGGAGGTAAGTGAATCCCCCATTTACTGAAGGAAGAACCCTTCTGCCTTAATCTCTTCCCATCAATACATAATCATGAACAATATGATAATCAGTTTCTGTAATCCATCACACGTTATCACAGGACATCGTCATTCATCAAGCTTTGTAAGGTCATAATTACCTACTTTAAACTGTGTAATGGCAATCGCCCATGGTGACTGATATGCCTTAGTCTAACTCCTATTAAATATACTGTCTCTGTGGGTAAGGCAGAGATTCATGAAGAAGAGTCTCTACAAGTAGACACTCGGCTACTTTTGAGACGCTTTGAAACTCTCGCCGGCTGTCCAATAATAAAGCTACTGCTGTTGTGCGGATAACTTGCATCGTCTGGATTTGTGGAACAAATTAGACATCAATAATGAATTATATGAGTGATCTTCAGAGTGTGGAGTACAGACTTACTGGAGTGGTTCACTGATGAAGAAAATGCAGTCACTGAATTGATTTGAAGAAATTTGTATTTTCTTTGAAGTAAACATGTTGAATATATTTTTGATAGAGCTGTATAAGATTATAACACACCTAGATATAGCAGACAAAAATATCTGTATTCAATAGGTGATCGCACAAAAATTAAGATCAGATATAAAGTTTTGAGACAGCTGGAGATGAGCAAGTGTTTCTCCTGACTGTATTGGCTGGAAATATGCAGAACATGTTGCCTATTATGGTGGTGCAAGCAGAGAAGATGAATGATTGATAAAAACAATTATATCAGATCTGAGGGAAATAAAATTGCAGAGTTTGGGGGACGTACGAAGAATGAGAATGTGGAATTCTGCTACAGTGCGCCAACTTGGATTTGTTGGGCCTCTCTCTGTGCTATAATGCATTTTATGTGGACCTACTTAACTTGCTCTGGTCACCGATTAAGTTGTTATTGAGGTAAATCTGCTCAGTGTTCCTACTCAGACCAATACAGACTGTCCCTCCACAGCAGGAGATAATGTTTACTGCTTTATACTGGGTTCTGGGAGGGGGGAGGGGGGCGGTGGGTGGGGTGTGTAACGGTGTGTATAACAGTCTGCCAGCACTTATCTGAAATCAAAACACTAGTGCAGCCACACTAGGGACAGACTCTGGAAATGTGGGGAATGTCAGAAGGGAATTCTTTACCCATTCCCACTTGGAAACGGGCCAAACCAGTCAGACTGGGGAGAAGCTGTTCACCTACTCTGTGTGTGTGTGTGTGTGTGTGTTTGTGCGCGCGCGCGCGCGCGCGTGGGGGGGGGCGGGGGGAGGGACGGATTCACTCAGGCATCCATCCTGCTGAGACACCAAGGAATTTACTCACAACCACAACTTGAAAGACTTTTTTTTTCTCTTATTCACACGAGTAATGAACAATAGTATTGGCAGTTCATAAAGTTTTTTGCATATAGAGAACTTAGCTTTGGGAATGTTCACAGCAGTGTTGAACATGTGCAGATTCACACTGGGTAGAGACTTTTATTTTCCTTTATTCATTCACAGGATGAGGGTATCGCTGGCCCAGCAGCATTTCCTGTCCATCCCTAATTGCCCAGAGGGCAGGTATGAATCAACCCCGTTGCTGTTTATATTGATATTAATCAACATGAATGTCAGACTAGATTATTTATCATCAAACTCAAATCCATTTGATATTCATAAATTTACAATCAGTGTTCAATTCACCAAATATAGCTGAAGGTAATAATCTTCAAGTGATTCGAACAGAGAAGATACCTGAATACTTGTTCAGCAAATTAAAGCCTGTTGTGTTTAGATAGTCATAATTTTAAAAAGTAAGGTGACTTCAGAATAATGGAAAAAGTTGATTGTTGGGTAACTGATAATCCTGTTTTAATCTGAAGTTAATTTAGGATTAGTTAACAAATGGTAGGGAATCCCAGCCCCATGGAGTGCACATCCAGTTCCATGTGGGAAAACCAGGACACTTCTTGTATCAGCGACAACCACAAGAACACGGAGGTGACACTGGAAATGTCAGGAACACAAGTTAATCCACGGTTAAAGTACTGCACTCACTCCTAGTCCCCACGTTGATGTTTTCACCAGAGAGGGTACAGAGGAGATTGATCAGAATGTTTCCATGATTGGAGAATGTCTGCTCTGAGGAAAGGTTGGATAAGTTGGGGATGTTTTCCGAGGAGGATGAGCTGAGATTTAATTGAAGTGATAAGATGCAGAGGAATCCAGATCGAGTGAATAGGAAGGAGCTATTCATAACAGAGACGTCAGAAACAGGAGGTTTTAGATTGAAACTAATTCTCAGAAAGAAGGGGTGTGGATGGTGGGGGGCCGGAACTCACTGATGGGGAGGTAGAGGCAGTAGCCAGCATCACATTAGAATAAAAGGACGTGGATGTAACTGAAACGCTGGAACATGCAGGACTATGGACTAAAGTCTGCAGAATGGGATCATTGTGATTTATTTGACATTTCTCCAGATTATTAAACTCAAGTCCACTTTGAGAATTTATAAATATCATCCGACCTGAATTCCAAACGTCAGACTAAATTTGTCAGTAAGTTACAGCACAGATCGAGGCTACTTAGTCCATCCTGTATGTATTGGCTGTAATAGAACGATCCAGGCTTTACAGCGTTCTGCACTCACCAATGACAGCAACAATTTCAGGCTGTGTACTCTGCCCTCTATGTTGTTATAATCTGTTTTTTTTTCAATGTATTTCTTTGGCAGCTGCTCACCTTGTTTCCTTGTTTCGTTCCCAGCCCTAGCTCCATTCCCCGTGGCCTTGAGGGACTACCATTTCTGCTGTTTAATCTGTCCTGCCTTCCCCCGAGTGACAGACTGTATTTTTGTCCTTGTCTCACCCCCACCTTGCTCACAACCTGTTACATTTCTGATGGTTCCCAGACCTCTGTAACTTTCACTGCGCCCCCTGGGTCAATGGCACGAGTTTTGAATTCTCTTCCTCATGAGATAATCAGAAATCTTTCCGCTTGCAGTTTCCCCCAGATTTTATTTTGAAAAAAAAACAGCATTTGTGTCAGAGTCAAGTATTTGTGAGCCTTCATCCACAATCCTGAGCACTTAGACATACTCTATGACCCTCCCACAGATGTGCAGGTTTGATGGATTGGCCGTGCTAACATGGCCTGTAGTGTGTAGGTTAGGTAGATTGGGCTAACCATGGAAAATGTGGGTCATGGAGGTATGGTCATTGCAGACTCGATGGATCGAATAGTTTCTTTGTGCGCCTCAGAGATTCTGTGATTCTAACTAGTTGTGACTGTCGCCACGTTTTCCTCATGCCAGGTTCATTCAGCTCAGGTCCACACGCTGCCTTTGTGTTTCTGTTGGTTCTCGCTCAATCCTTTCCTTCTGTTTTACAGCAATTTCACACTGTATGTGAGGATGAGAATGAATTTGTCAATACAAATGCTCCAACCGAAACCCGCACAGGTCAGGACCTGTTTCTGCTGCTGATGTCGCTCACAGGGAACAGGAAAATAAAGGTTCAGTCATACATCTTACAAGGACACAGAGGTTACAATCACCAGGAATGGCTACACAGCTTAAAACTCTTTTCTCAAGAAATAAAGGACGCTGGAGAGACAACCTGGTACAAGTAGGAAGCTTTGTGTCTGTATTTTCAGAGATTTGAGGTTGAAATCATTGGGTTTGAAGCATGTTTCATTGCCCCAGGTCATCAAAGGTGCTATTTAAACGTGCCTCTTTCTTTCTGTCTTTTTGTCTGAGTTAACAATCAGATGGACAGGCCAGTCAGTGTCTGTGTGCTTTCCCAAATCCCTGATTGAATTTGTCTCCCTCACAAACTCAGGTGCCTCACCACACTCTGGGTCATGGAGAAACTCTGCCGTTACAATGAGAACTGTCTTTGCTGTCGCCTCTCCTCGTGCTTCCGCCTAATCCCCACTTCCCTTCATTAAATCCCAGATGCCTCTAGTCCACCCACATGGACATGTTGAAGAGCATGACAGGAGATTGGATTGAAACCAAGAGTTCAATAGCCAGGATGAAATAGGAAGGAGGAAATAAATGGTTATTTTGGATCCCAGGTGATACAGACTCCTTGTGGGCATTCCCGAGACAACATTCCATGCTGAGAGTTAAACCCGGGTGGCAGGAGAGGGAGCCACTGAACATGAGCAGGTTTAGTTCAAACACAGGAGGTTTGTTCAGTCAGTAACAGTGTGTTAGAGATGGGGGTGAAGTGAGCAGTGAGGGGAAATGTTACCACAAGCTGCAGATGGACAACTTTCATTGGAACAGGCTGAGGCCATTCAACCCCTCAACCCTGCTCTGCTATTCAGGATGATCATGGCTGATTTGTGGCCTAACTTGCAATTTTCAAAACTCTCCAAACTCATCAATAAACTCCTCTGCAACACACAAGATGAATATTGAAAAACTAACCATCTGCAAATGCTGGGAAATCGGAAACAAAACCAGACATTGCTGGAAATATTCAGGAGGTCTGGCAGCATCTGTGGAGAGTGAACCGTTCGGGACCAGTGACCGGTCAGGTGACCAGCTGCAGCTGACCATTCTGCTGTTTCTGTAACACTCTCTGGAACAGGTTCTGGTGCGGGGGGAATGAGACTGTCAATAATAACTGAGAAAATAGGAGGATGTGCTCAATCAGAATAAAACCCATTTTGGTCTTTCACTTTTAATTCAACTGCAAACATTATTATTTCTGAAATAGGATCATAGGCCAGAAAACAACTCTTCATGTCATTGGGTCTGGGAAACTGCGTTAATTCAGACCTAGTCCAGCCGACATGTGAATCCAGACACTGAATAATGGGGTTGACTCTGAACCATCTCCTGGGCAGTCAGAATGGATGACAAATGCTGCCCCAGCAAGTGATGCCGTGATCCCATGAACAAACAAAACAAATCCAATCACTGTGGTTAGTTGTGAACTCGCCGGTGTTATTGGAAGGTTTATGGGGTAAAGGCAGAAGAATGGCATTCAGTGAGGTGTTCCTTTGGAGAGCTGATGAGCCAATCAGCCTCCTTTTGTACAGTAACAATTCTGTGAATAATTAATTCTGAGCCCTCTAAGGAAATATCAGAGCAGGGTTTGTAAAGAGGTCAGATTGAATGAGTGTCTCGGTGAACACAAGTGAGACACAGGTACAGAGAGGCTTTGGGATGGATTAAATTAAATTTTATACATTTGCACAGTCATCAACATTACAGCAGTTAAAAATGGGAGTGATCAAGAGAGTGGAATTAGAGCAGCAAATAAATCTTCAACATTGATGCAGCTAAAGGGGATGCTGGGTAAAGATACCGTAGTTAGTGCTTATTTTATTCCAGGACACCAGCCTAGGAGCACATCCTTCCTGTACCTATCCTCTCGAGCTCTTGAAGAATTTTGTTCATTTGAAGTGGTTCATGTTTAGATACTCCAGAGAAGACAGCTTCAAGCTCCTAAATCTCTCCTACGAGGGCAATGCTGCTGCTAGAATTCAATTCACTGGCATGTTACTGGCTGCTTCATGGACTGGAACTGGCAATTGAGACCGAAAGGTTCCTGAAAAAATACCTTCAATGGTATTGCCAGTCGTGCATGGTTTTAGGAAAATGACCTTGACTTACGGGCATTGAGTGTCAGAGCACTTCCTGTTGTGGGGCATCCTGTTTAGATACAATCTATTGATAACTATGAGAACTGACTAGCACTTGCTCTGTCAAAGTGGTCAGAGTATTATGGCTGTCATTGAAGCTGGTAACAAGCTTCCCATGGGTTAAAACTCGTAAATGATAGAGTAGGTACGAGGTCCGATGACACTGTTGGAGTATTGATGTTGTTGTTAATCACATTAACTCGACAGGAGTTGACTGAACTCATATTGTCTCTTTCTGAATCTCAGGATGTCTCTCTGGGCAATACGTCTCCACAAACATCAATGAGCAGGGGTCATTTGTTTTGATTTAAATTGCTCTATAGCACTGCTGCTCCAAGCACCAGGTACAAGGTTGGAGTCCAGCCCTGGTCAACAGCCGGTGTGGAGTTTGCACATTCTCCCCAGAATAGTGTGGGTCCCCTCCAGGTGCTCTGGTTTCCTCCCACAGTCCAAAGATTTGTGGGTTAAGTGGATCAGTCATGCTAAATTGTCCACTGTGTCCAGGATTGTGCAGACTCAATGGATCAGCCATGGGAAATGCAGTGTTACAGGGGTGGAGTGCTCCAGATGGGATGCTCTTTGGATAGTTGGCGGGGTTTGATGGGCCAATGCTCTCCTTCCACACTGTCGGGATTCTATTCTATGACTGGAGGATAAAGGCGATACAACAGGGTGTCCTTGGAGAAGGAGCATGTAGTGTTTATCAATTCTCCCGATGCCTTTAGATAGTGGTGGGCACCGCAGTGGATACAGTGCTTTATCTCCATCGCTGCCTCCTCACCCCCAACTCTACTTTGATTTGGTCCCTTCCCACTTTGTCATTTGTAATGGTTTGCTTTGCCTGTAAGGGGAATTGTTTATAAATATTCAGTTGGTTACATGGTGGTTTACTGCTCGTGATTATATGTGAACTAAAACCCAAATGGTGTAATGTTGATGGTGGGAAGGTTGCTCAGCTGTGTGTGATAACATTTCCGGGTCGGAGAAATGGGGAATAAAGAACACTTCACAGCTCACAGAATCAGAATGGAAAAGCAGTTAAATCAAACCAAAGGTTCAGACAGGGAGGGAATATTTCCCTGGAGCTTGAGCAACTGGAAAGTGATGGTGTCCGGGAGTAGACAGGATTTGTTTTACAGGGCGTTTGAAATTTTAAAAACTTATATTCAGGTAGTTTCATTTCTTTTCTTTTAGTTTTATTTATTGCAGAATAAATAGCTACAATATTTTAAAACCAAATTCACAAACCTTGTGTTAAAGATAAATGTTAAATAAAATCCACCAAACCGTCCCTCACTGAAACTGGATGTGGAAGTGCATTCGCCTGGAGAATCCCTGCCCTGCCCACTCCTTCCTCCCCGGGCTCCATGGCTATATACATACCTGGGGGAAGAGTAGAGGAGGCCATTCGGCCTTTCAATCCTGCTCCATCATTCATTGGGAAACAGCTGACCATCCAGCTCAGTCTCCTGTTCCTGCTGTGTTCCAATCCCCTTTCATGACTTTACCTCGAAGAACTATATCTAAGTCCTCCTTTGGTTTTACTGCCTTTTGTTCCAGTGACGTTGCTGTGTTACTGTGTGGGTGTAGGTGGGGGTAATGTGATGGTGCTGCCTCTTGGAGGATGTACTCAGCGTCCCTCATCATCCTGCAGTAACATCAACTGGGTTTCAGCAACTAGAGAAAGAACCCACAGTGGGCGGCACAGTGGCACAGTGGTTAGCACTGCTGCCTCACAGCGCCAGGGACCTGGGTTCAATTCCCGCCTCAGGCAACTGACTGTGTGGAGTTTGCACGTTCTCCCCGTGTCTGCGTGGGTTTCCTCCGGGTGCTCCGGTTTCCTCCCACAGTCCAAAGATGTGCGGGTCAGGTGAATTGGCCATGCTAAATTGCCCGTAGTGTTAGGTAAGGGGTAAATGTAGGGGTATGGGTGGGTTGCGCTTCGGCGGGTCGGTGTGGACTTGTTGGGCCGAAGGGCCTGTTTCCACACTGTAAGTAATCTAATCTAATCTAATCTAATCTGAAAAAAGAACCCATTTCCAGGATATGGGCATCACTGGCTCAGCCAGTATTTATTCCCCATCTCTAGTTACCCTGGAGAAGATGGTAGTGAGCTGCTGTCTTGAACCATTCACAGTCCATTTGGCGCAAAAGACCGACAATGCTGTGAGGGAGTGTTGCTGGATTTTGGCCAATTTATTCACCATCTTTGGTTGTTCAAATGTTGGTTAACTTAATCACGATCTGCACGAGTTTGAGAGTTCAGTCTGCAAATCTTCACCATTAAACACCCTGAATAAACAAATATGTACCGGTTAGAAATTCAGAGCAGACAATTCTAGCTTCTCTGGAAATCTTTTTTCCCTTTCTTCTGCAAAAGCTGTAACCCTCCAGCCCACTTACTCTCTCCCACCATTCTGCCTCTGCTGTCCCTAATGTACACCCTCCCCATTCTCATGAAGTCACTGATAAACAGATCCATGCCACCACTTCCCGTCCCTGGTTAGACTCTGCACCCTTTCTGGGTTCACTTCCTTTCCCTTCAGTTGCTGCAAGTCAATAATGTTACAGCAGAATAAATCAAAAGGAAACAGAAAGGGAGGTGGCAGATCCTGGACAGAAGAGGAACCTTCAGTCTGGGAGAATGGGTCAGATCCTTCTTTGCTTCCCATTGGTCAATTCCCAGCATTATGACAAGTTGGGGATGGAACTTGGGCCCATGTGGGTGTGGTGACACTTCGACACCCCCAACCCGTTAATACTACAAGCTGATACGTTCCTCCTCCAGCCAATCACAGTGTCAAATGCTTTCCGCTAATTACCCCAAAGCACATGCTCCAAAATCCGCCCATATTCTGTACATGTGCAGTTCTGGGCTTCCCCGCACACGCGTGGTCCCTGCCTCAGGGATTGTGGGAGTTGTAGCCCCCATGAAGCCACTGGAGACATGTTTCTGGATAGTGAATGAAAATTGAGGGCTGGAGGGTGTTGTGTATAGGATCCCCATTCAGACACACAGGACACATGGGCTGTCACTGGATTTTACAGAGACATCTCCTTCCACAACTTGATTTCTGACGTAAGGAACATAGATTCAGCCAATTGCGAGTTGAGGAGGTTAGTAAGGGGTAGCATATTTTAAGCAGATGTAGCTGAGTGGTTAGCACTGCTGCCTCACAGCGTCAGGGACCTGGGTTTTATTTCGGCCAGAGGCGACTGTGTGGAGTTTACACGTTCTCACCATGTCTGCGTGGGTTTCCTAGGGTGCTCGAGCTTGCTCCACTAGTCCAAAGATGTGTAGGTTAGGTGGATTGCCTATGCTAAATTGCCCACAGTGTCCATGTATGTGCTGGTTAGGCCATTAACCATGGGAAATGCAGGGTTACAGGGATGGGGTGGGTCTGAATGGGATGCTCATCATAGGGATGGTGTGGACTCGATGGATGAATACCCTGTTTCTGCATTGTAGGGACTCTATTCTATTCTCATGAAGAAGAATGTACTTGTCTCAATGTGTTGCAAATCTGTGGCATTCCCTATTCAAATTATGGTGGATGCCAGGACAATGAGCAGATTTAATGAAGGGATACAGATGTTGAATTTGCAATGAGATGAAGGGTGAGAGAGAGCAGGTGGGAAAATCCAGCTGGGACCGAGGTGAGCTCAATCATCACCGTATGAAATGGTGGGGCTGGTTCGAAGGGCTACATTGCCTCTCCTGTGCCCAGTGCTCATCTTCTTACGGTAATAACTGGAAAGCTGAATCCAAAACTCACCACCTTCACCAAAGGAGATTATTGGAAAATGCAGGATAGTCAGGTGGATTAGTGTTCCAAACTTTGATAGTGAGGAAGCGTATAGGAGATAATGATTTGACAATTTGAAACTGAGGGGAGACAGTGATTTATGGTTTTAGATTGTGTTGTACATTCACACCATCCAGAATACTCTGTTGTGAATACCTATCCTGTACTTTATTACAAAGCGAAGGTCTTTGACAATGAACTGCACAACACCAAGGAAACTTTGCCTCACCTCGTAATCTGATAAAAAAAAACTTCTGATAAGTCTGGTTGAACTTAGAACACAGCTGGAAAGCTGGAAGATTAAATCCAATCCCAAGATCCTGTGCTTAAACAAAGGAGACTACAATAGGATGAGGCAGGAGTTGGCTAATGTAGACTGGAAGCAAAGACTGTACCGTGGGAAAGTTGACGAACTGTGGGGGAATACCAAAGCAATTTTTCAAAGTGATCAGCAAAAGTATATATCAGGGAAAAGGTAGGACTGTAGGAAAAGGAATAATCTGCCATGGGTGGCTCAGGAAATAAGGGAGCCTATCAAACTGAAATAGAAGGCATACAAATTGGCAAAGACCAAGGAGAAACTCAGATTAGAAAAAAAACTTTAAAGATCAACAGAAAGCTAGATGAGACTGGGGGAGAAAAGCGATGAGTAGCTATCTCCAGGGTCGGAATAGCAGTTTACACTGCTAGAGGGGAACCTATTGTGTGGGGAACATATGGCCTCTGTAATTGTTGAAGCATGTAACTGTTACCATAGAGATAATCCTGATCAAGTTAAAAATCAAAGCACATTCCTAAAGCTTGTTCTTCCAAATAAACCTGTTGGATTATAACCTGGTGTTGAGTGGTTTATAAATTTGTCCACTCCACCCTAACAACGGCTCTTCCAGATCAGAATCCTGACAGACAGCCCCACTGAAACTAAAGCGTCTGTCAGATACCTGACTGAGCCACAGGGGCTTGGGGGAGGGGTGCATGGTTTAACCACAAAGTGCTCAACTGAACTAGACTTTCTAACTGACCGTTGCCATGGAGATAATACTGAGAGACAGTCTCTATTCAAAGTCTCAAACCACAAAGGTATAAGAATGGGAACTTTACATCGCACAGGCGGGAAGTTACCTGATGTGGCCTGGAGGTGTTCTGCATGTACACTATCCAGGTAACTGCCATGTCTCAACAATAAAGACTCAAAGAAGACCTCTCAGAGTTCTGTGCCTAGTTATTGCTATCCAGCAAGGTTCAGGACTATGAGTACACAGCAGTCAGTCTTCACAGTGGAGGATACGAAGAACATGCCAGTAATTGATAAGGAGACTGAGGAAGGGGAGGACCAAGAAACAACCATTATCATGAAAGAGTTAGAGTTGGGCAAGCTAATGGAGCTAAAAGTAGACAAGTCTCTTTGCTCTGATGGAATACATCCCAGGGTGTTGCCAGAGATAGCGGGAGAAATCGTAAAAAGACTTGGAGTCAGAGTCCTAAAGCAGAGACAGGCCCTTTGGCCCAAACTGGCCCATGCCGACCAGAATGTCCATCCACACTAACCCCATTTCCCTGCACTTGGCCCATCTGCTTCTGACTCTTTCCTATCCATGTTTTGTCCAAATGCCTTTTACAAGTTGTTAATGTACCCACCTCAACCACTTCCACTGGCAGCTCATTCCATATACATACCACCCTCTGTGTAAAACAATTACCCCTCAGCTTCCCTTTTATTCTTTCTCCTCTAACCTTCAACTGATGCCCTCCAGTCCTTGATTCCCTGGGAAAATGACCGAGTGCATTCACCTTATCCATGTCCCTCATAGTCTTATACACTTCTAGAACAGAACCCCCTCAGTTTCCTCTGCTCTAAACAAAAAAGTCCTCGCTTGTCCAACCTCTCCTTATAACTCAGACCCCTGAGCCCTGACAACATCCTTGTAAATTGTTCTGCACTTCTTACAGTTTAATAACTGAAACCTACACTGTATTCCTCATATTTCCAGTGTTTCCCCACGGCGCTGGAACCGACGTCACAACGCCAATGGATTACAATCCATGATCGAGAATGAACTCCTTTACAACAATCCCGTTTTCATAGTGTTTCCCATGGTGCAGGTATCCTTGTGTCTTTCTGGTTGCATGGTTAATTAAAGACTTGTCCTTCTACAAAGCAAAGCTGTGGCTTAATTGTTCCTGGGAAACATGCCATGATTTTTTAGACTTTCAAAAACAAACGAACTCTTTCTCCACAGTCACCACGCTAACATGGACTTGGCTGTACCTCAGTATTTTTTCCAGTCACACTGAAATTTGGAATATTCGCCCACGGACAGAATACACACATTTCCTTCCACATGAAAAGGCCAATGATATTCAGGTCGGCACGGATCAAGTAACTATCAGATCTGAACATGAAGTTCAATTTGAATTTCTCCTCCACAAATCCACCCTTTCAGTACCCTACAACTGAGAAAACAACTCACCATATTAATACAGGATGGATCTTTATAAGACAATTATAGTATTAAATTGTAGTTTCATGTTTCCCAAAGTTTTAACTCTCAGTCCAACAATTTCTTTCTTCTGTGAAATGAAATCCAAACCAATCCCCTCACTCCTTCCCTCCACACCCAGTTCTCACACACACTCTCCTCTCTTTGAATTCAGTTTCCTAGCTCTTGTCTGTGGATTAAGAGCCAAATCAATGAGTCTGACTCTGAGTCTACCAGGGTGGGTGGGTGGGTTGTAGTTGTTGGTGAATCCTCTGATGACAACCATCCTGCATACACTGCTTCCTGCACACTCTGGCCAAAACCCGTCTTACTAAAATGAACCGAATTAGAGCTCTAATTGCAGGCCCATCCTTGTCACTTTCCATAAAAACCCTGAATCTTCACAAAAGAGTTCTGATAACTTTCTGCAAAACGCTGCACCACTGATAGTCTGATCACATCTCAGCGGGGCCAGGAAAGGGGCCATTCCCCTGGGTCCTGCTCCCAGAGGGAGGAAGATGTGAATGACAGATTAATCCCTCACAAACACAGCCTCCTTCCCAGGCACTGACCCGTCCTGTGCATACTCCCACAATTGGCCAGCACTGCGCCCATACACTGGTCTCCCCTCCTACAGCACGTGCTCCCGATCATACAGGAGTCCGGGTGATTGACAGCAGCTGTTGCCCAATATATCAGAATCCCTACAGTATGGAAACTGGCCCTTTGACCAAACAAGTCCATACCGACCCTCCAAACAGTAACTTATACATACCCATTCCCCTCCCCTATATTTAACCTTTGACTAATGTAACTAATATTATGGGCAATTTAAAATGGCCAAGTCACCTGTCCTGCACATCTTTGGGATTGTGGGCATAAACCGGAGCACCCGGAGGAAATCCGCTCAGACACAGGGAGAACGCACAAATTCCAGGTTTGGCTGGAATCAAAACTGGGTACCTGGTGCTGTGAGGCAGCAGTGCTAACCACTGAGCCGTCTCTATGAACGGGAAGGGGCGGAGTTGGAGAACTGGGGTAATGAGATTGTAAACAATGAATGAATGTGGACGACACTGGGGGAATGGACAGGTCAGTGAGCGACAGGAGCAGTGCAGCAGCAGGAGGGGATCCTGGAAAAACTGAGCAATGGGAGAGTTTGACAGGAGAGAAACTACAGGAAGATTCTGTTTGCAGGCTGAGGCAGGGACAGCTGGGAGACGGTATGGCCTGGTGGCTTGGGTATGTTTTCCAATCAGCCTCTTCAAAAATGCTGTTCCTCAACTCTGAGCCCGATCCTCCTGGTCCAGAGGTAAGGACACTGCCACTATTTCCTGGTGGGCAAGGGATACGGGGACTGCCTTTCAAAAGGAACTCAACTGTGTTGGTGATATTAACAAGACTCAATACACAGTCACTGACAAAATGCTGGCGTACTTGACCTTCATCCCGAATATTAACACCTATAACTGGGCAACGCAGATCGCAATGTACAAAGTTAAATCCTGGATACTAATAACAGCTGTGTTCATGGGAAATCATGTCTCATGAATTTGACTCAGTTTTTTTGAAGAAGTAAAAAAGAGGATTGCTGAGGTCAGAGCATGGACATGATCTACATGGACTTCAGAAAGGCGTTCGACAAGGTTCCTCACGGGAGACTGGTCAGCAAGGTTAGATCGTATGGAGTACAGAACTGGCCCGAAGGGAGAAGGCAGAGGGTGCTTTTCAGGCTGGAGGCCTGTGACCGGTGGAGTGTCACAAGGATCGGTGCTGGATCCACTACTTTTCGTCATTTACGTTCATGATTTGGATGTGAACATAAGAGGTATTGTAAATAAGTTTGCGGATGACACCAAAATGGGAGGTGTGGTAGACAGGGAAAAAGATTACCTCAGAGTACAAGAGGGTCTGGATCAGATGGGTGAATGGGCTGAGGAGTTCAGTTTAGTAAAATCTGAGCTGCTGCATTTTGGAAAAGCAAACTTTAGCAGGACTTACAGTTTATCGTAAGTTCCAGGAGAGTGCTGCTAAACAAAGAGACCTTGGAGCGCAGGTTCATAGTTCCTTGAAAGTAGAGTAGCAAGTAGATAGAATAGTGAAGATGGCAGTTGTCTGTTTGTCTTTATTGGTCGGAGCATTGAGTGTAGGGGTTGGGAGGTCATATTGCGGCTGTACTGGACATTAATTCGGCAACTTTGTAATATTCCATGCAATTCTGGTCTCCTTCTGTCAGATGGATGTTCTCAAACTTGAAAGGGGTCAGAAAAGATGTCCAGGATGTTGCCAGGGTTGGATAGGCTGTTTTCCCTAGACCGTCAGAGGCTGAACAGTGACCTGAAAGAGATTTTTAAAATCAGGCCGGGCATGGATAGGGTAAATAGATAAGATATTTTCCCTGCGGAGGGGTGAGTACAGAACTAGGGGACTGGGAGGGGAGGGAAGACAGAGAGGGGGTGGGCGGAAGGTCAGAGGGTGGGTGCATCGAGCGGGTTGGGACAGAAATGGGTGGGGACAGAGAGGGGGATAGAAAGTAGAGGCAAAGCAATGGATGGGGACAGAAAGCGGGATTAGAGAGGAGGGGAACAGATGGGGTGGACAGAGGGGGCAACCGACAAAGAGGGGGAACAGACTGGGGGGCAACAGACGCAGGGGGGAAAGAGACGGGTGTGCGACCGACAGCGGGGCGACTGACAGAGGGGGGAACAGACCGACAGATTGTGGGACAGACCAACGAGGTGGGGGGGGTCAACAAAGGACTGACCAACAGAGGGTGGCGGGGGGGAACCAGACAGAGTGGGGGGAGACGGGGAAGATGGAGAACTATTTTATAGATCTACAACTCAGCCCTGTTCGTGTTTTCTTCTCCTCACCTTAATTCCCTCTGAAGGGCTCACAACAACTGCACAGTTCCTGGAAAGTGGAGTTTCAGGGAGATCAGGTGCTGAATGTGGCATTTGGGACACTGACCTTTAATGGAATGCTCTGGTCAATAAATGGACTCTGGTTCGACTCCACTGTCTGTGTGGTGTTTGCACATTCTCCCTGTGTGTCTGGGTGGGCTTCCTCTGGGTGTTCTTAATTTCCTCCCACAAATCCAAAGCCATGCAGGTTAGGTGGATTAGCTTTGGGTAATGGTAGGTTACTGAGTTAGGGTGGAATGCTGTTCCGATGGTTGGTATGGTCTCATGGGCCGAAAGGCCTGCTTCTACACTATAGGGATTCTGTCACTGAGTTTCGGGATTAGGAGGTCACGTTGTGGCTGAGTAGGGCATTGGTCAGGCCAGTGTTAGAATACTGCATTCAATTGTAGTCTCCCTGATTTCAGAAAGATGTTATCAAAATAGGACTCAACCTCTTCATGACAAGTTCTTGGGAAGTGTTGACAAACAAACAGACAGTGCAGTGTGGGTTGATAGTTCCTTGAAAGTGTGGTTGAAGGTAGATAGGTCAGTGAAGGTGGTGTGCGGTATGCTAGCTCTTATTGGGCAGTGCATTGAGTATAGGAGTTGGGAGATCATGTTTCGGTTGCACAGTTTATTGGCTTGGCCACTTTTGGAATCCCCAGACTGCCTTCAATTCCAGTTTCCCTGTTACAGGAAAGATGTTGGGAAACTTGCATGAGTTCAGAAAAGTTTTACTAGGGTGTTGCCAGTATTGGAACATTTGAACCATAGGGAGAGGCTGAATAGGCTGAGGCTATTTCCTGCAGCACTGGACACTTTAGGTGGCTTTATTGAACTTTATAAAATTATGATGAGCAATGATAGGGTGACTAGTCATGGTTTATATTTTTCCCCAGAGTAGGGGAGACCAAACAAATGTGAATCTTTTTTCTAAGGTGGAAATGACAAATTCTAGTTGCCAAGTTTAAATGATATGAAAACCGAACCAACTGAAGATGCTGTAAACCAGGAAGTGAAACAGAAGTTTCTGGAAAAGCTCAGCAGGTCTAGCAGCAGGTGTGAAAAGAAATTAGAGTTAACGTATCTGAGGAAGAGTGACCAGATCCAAAACTTTAACTGAATTTTCTTCACAGATGCTGCACGACCTGCTGGGCATTTCTAACAACATCTGTTGTTTGGAGTATATACTTGAGAGGAACTTTATAAAGTGCGAGTGAGACCACATCTGGGAGTAATGACAGAAGTTTTGGTCCCTTTACTTAAGGTAATACATAATTTCATCAGAGGCATTTCACAGAAACTTGACTGGGATGACCCCTAGCTTGCAGGGATTATCTTTTAAGAAAAGGCTGAAGAAGTTGGGACTGTACTCACTGGATTTTGGAAGAATGAGAGGGGATCTCATTGTAACATGTAGGATTCTTAAGGAGTTTGACAGGGTAAATACTGAGAGGATGTTTCCCATAACGAGGGAATTTGGAACCAGATTCTGGGATAGTCGCGGAATCACGCGTTCTGCTTTGGATTCGTCAAGTTTAAGGCAACACCGACAAAGGTAAGGGGTTTCAGTAGCAATGGAGCTGAGGTGAGGTGGAGACAAGCAACGTTTAAGAGATTGGAATTCCTGGTGTTTGTGATGGTGTAGATGTCTGATCAGAAGGTCACCTTGGGGTTACAGATATGACAGCAATATTGTGAAGAGTGTGGTTCTGTCTCAGTTCCCAGGGAGAGGGAGGGGCTCAGCAGTAAGGGAAAGTAATTTGTAATAGCAACTACAGGCAATGGGTTTAACCATTGCAATGTTCCATTGCAGGAAATTGCAGCCAATCGCGTAGTGGGAGTGTGATGAGCAGTTTGATAACTGGGTAATGGAGAGGGATGATGGTGAGGGAGAGCTGGGCACTGTCAGTGTACATGTGAAACCTAACACGGTGCTTTTGGACGATGTCACCTCCTGGCAATATGTAGGTGAGAAACAGGAGGGACCAAGGAGAGATCCTTGAGGTACACCACATACAAGGAATTCAGAAAGGAAAGGGAGAGTGGAGATGGAGGAGGTGTTTGCAACAACGGTGAGGTCAAAATATTACTTTGTAACAGAATGGGAGAGAAGGACATAACCAGAAAAGACAGACAGATAGAACAAGGAACAATATCTGTGATTTGGTGAGGGGGAGTGATGATGATGAGGAGCAGCCCAACTCCAAAAACACTACTTCTACATTAGTGACATCACCCAACCCCATCCTAGTCTCAGCTCATTTATTGAAATACTTGTCCATCCCTGTGTTATCTCCAGACTTCATTATCCAAACACACTCCTGGCCAGCCTCCCACATTCAACTTACATATAATCTCAAGAGTATCTAAAACTCGACTGCTCAAGTGCTCACTTGTACCAAAACTTGTTGATTCATCAAAACGCTCCTATTAACAAGAAATAATTTAAAATTCTCACCCTTGATGTAATTCCTGGCTGTGAACATCCCTGTCTCCCTGCACCACACAACCTGTGAGACCTCAACAACTCATTTTCTTTCAGACTCCCAACGATGTGTTCATTCATTGCTTCACCGGTCTGGCTGTTTCTACTGTTGCCAAGGCAACACGGTCTGGAATTCTCACCCTAACCCTCTCAGACCTGCTTTCCTCCTTTAAGGTATTCCCGAAAACCTGCTTATTTGGCAATTCTTTTGATCATCTGACCTAATAGCCCCATCTGTGGCCTTATTTCAGAAGTTCTCGATAGTATTTCTGTGGAATTATAAACATGATTAAAAAAAACAGACTATTGTTGATTTGCACACACATTGTCAACTCTTCACTGTCGCTGAGTGAATAATCTGTAACAGCTCTTACCCAACCACATTGTGGGAGCACGTTCACCACACGAACTGCAGCTATACAGGAAGTCAAACATCACCCTATCCACAGGCAATGGGGCTTTGGCACTGATCACTGGTATCTGTGGAGAGAGAAACACACAGTTGATATTTCAGGGAGTGTAAAATGCATTATAGGGAGGTAAAGTGTTGCAGCATTTGGGATTTTCAAATTTGTGTTTTACAATGTGCACTAAGGTCTGTAAAACCTCTTATACCATAACATGAAAATTTCCTTGCCTTCCTGATCAATATGTCTTTCCTTTCCCCTGCCCTGCACCTTCACACATTTCCAATGCCTTGGACACAACACTGTGCTGTCAGTGAAGTTTATCACGTGGTAAAGTATAGTCCCGCCCCTCATTCACTCCGATTGGTTGAAGGACCAACTGGCACATCCTGGTCCTCCAGCCTCGTTCCCCCGACTCTTATTGGTCCTGCGCTGACATCAATAATCCGAGGTCCATTGTGGGCTGGAGCATGCTCAGTGCTTCCTGCTTTTGCTGCTGTTCATCAGGTGTGAGAGAGAGAGGGTTCATCCCTGTTTCACCTGATGTCAGACAATAACAACAACTACCTGCATTGTATGGAGCCTTTCACATCGACACATCTCCTAAAATGCTTCATGAATGATGGAAATGTTGATTAAAGAACGATTTTTAGATACATGTTTAATTCGGACAGAGGGGGTTCGGGAGGATATTCCAAAGGTTTGTGTCCTCGGCAGCTCCAATTGTGGAGTGATGTAGGTGGGCAACATCTTACAATGGGGGCAGTTAGTGGCTAACCATAGGCTAATAACCTCATGTCGTAGCCCCCTACCCTACACACCAGGCCTTGTTCTCACAGCCTGCCATTACACACTACCTATGGTTAGCCACTAACAGCTAATCACCTTCCCCCAGCCAGATCTTTATCCACTCCTTTATCCAACCGCTCTTCTCACTCTATCCCCACCTACCCTTTACTCCTTTTATCTTCAACATTAACTTATGCACATAAACTTGTTATAAGTGAATTCTGTCTAGGTATTCTAGATCTCCGGAGATTAGTCCCTGACACTCGGCTAACTATTCTACTCTAGGGCTATGGTTCAGATCAACCGGGTTCTGCCGCCACACTCTGCCGACCGCGGACTGTCCTTTAACCCCTGACTTCAAGGGAGACTGTCCACAATGTCCCGTCCTAGGAGGCGAACTCCAAGCTGTCAGCACCAGCCCTTATCCCCACCGGCTATCGCTTCCCGTGGTAAATCGAAATGCTGCGAGACACACAAATGAGCAATTGATGTTTATTCGAACTTTCAACTTCGGGCGTCTTCCACGGAATGGGAAGAGACGCAACGAAAGGTTTACAGCAGTAATATTTATACATTATTCTTACATTCGAAAACATTAGTACAAATCCATTGGTTAAAACATTTCACGCTTTTCTCTGCCAATTCTTTAATTAAATGTTATATTATTTTAACAATTCTGCTGAATTAAATGTTATATTGTTTTTAACAATTCTGCTGGTTAAAGCATTTATCTGCATGTCATAAAGGGCTTCTATTGTATTTTGCCCTCTGTGTCTAGCTAAAGCATTCCTTGGTATCTTGCACAAGGTTAACATGTTCCTGACATAACATAGGTGACTTCTGGTTCTTGTTCTCATATGGCCTAGTTGCTCATAATTAGCCTTTACTTATTAAACCTCAGTTTTAATACAGAAATTACCTTACCCATACCAAAAGAATGTGTGTGGTGTGAGTGTGTGTGTCTGTGTGTGTGTGAGAGAGAGAGTGTGTGTGTGTGTGGAGTGAGTGTGTGTGTGTGTGTGTGTATGTGTGTGTGTGAGAGTGTGAGTGTGTGTGTGGTGTGAGTGTGTGTGTGTGTGTGTATATGTGTGTAGTGTGTGTATGTGTGTGTGAGAGAGTATGTGTGTGTGTAGATGTGTATGTGTGGTGTGAATGTGTGTGTATGTGAGTGTGTGTAGAGAGAGTGTGTGTACAAGAGAGTGTGTGTGCGTGTAAGTGTGTGTGTGAGAATGTGTGACTCCTGTGTGAGAGAGAGAGAGTGTGTGAAACTGCAGAAATTACATTACCCATATCAATTCTCCCTGTCTTTTTATACAGTCTGTAATTTCTGCAGCATAATCATGGCCTCTCTATCCCAATCAGTCTCAGGATCATCAGCATCAGTCTGGAGGTGAATGCCCACTACTAGACGCGGGTCGCCCTTCATCAGGGCCGTTTCAATTAAGCAGGTAATCAGGCCCCGCAGACAGGGAATTATACAACAGCCCAAAGCGACTAAAACCCCTGTTACCACTAGAAGTGTAAACCATTACTGAGACCATCACCCTCTACCATTTACCGAACCACCGCTCTATCCAGCCAGTCCAATCAGTATTAACTCCTGAATTCTCAGCTATTTCCTCTGCCAGTGACTTAAGTACCTCCAAAGTACGGGTGACCGAGCCGTCAGGGGCTGTATTGTTAGGAATAATAGTGCAACATTGAGAGCCGATCATGGCACAAACACCGCCCTTTTCAGCTAGGAGCATATCTAAGGCCAGTCTATTTTCCCAAGTCATACGACTGGTAGCATCCAGTTGTTCCGCCTGCCCCTTGACTGCATCTCTCGTATGGTTAATAAATCGTGCTTGGTTATAATAAATGTAGTTTGTCCAATCGACATTCTTGTTTATAGTGACCCACCAGAACAGGGACGACTCAAAGCCTGCTGCAATTTGGTTACGAGCTTTGAACTCATCAGGCACCCCCCCCCCCAGGGACCCCTATTGAGTCAAGATAGATCTTATCATCAAAAGAAGTGGGCAACAGCGATCTCCTATCCCTTCCCTTTCTCCCGACTATCTGTTCTTCCTCAAATGCCAAGGTGAATGGAATTGCCAATTGGACAATCGCACATATCCACTTCCAATCTGGGGGTAGGGTGGGTCTCAGTAGTTTGCCTCCACAGTACCACCATAGATCCGCTCGGGGAACATTTAAAGCTGAGTAGTTTCTTCTTTCCTCCGCTTCAGTAACGTTTTTAATTGCTGAACACAATCTCAGCTCCCCCAAATCGCTAGATCGACCTTGTCTATGCACACACGACGTGTGGTTTTCAACAGCAGCCGAAAATACAGGGGGAGCTTGTGTCTTTCGTTTCTCCAAACGAGGGACCATCAAAACATCAAAGACAGGGAGGAACAATTCGGATTATTCCATGCAGTCTCATCCTGAAATAGGGCTATCATACATTCCATGCCCTGTTTGTTTCGCTCCCACCCGAGCGGAAAGGGAACCACCTGAGACACTGCCCTACCGGAGGCACATGCATAGCAATTGCTATTGTTCAGGCTTTTTACAGTATATTTAACCCATTCAACCCAGGCATTTGCATCTCCGTATCCCGTTTCTATTTCTAGAGTTTGTCTCAAGTCTTTTACCTCTATAATCTTTTAGTGATTTCGGATCAGTGGAAGGGGTTAAAGGTTGCAGTTTAGAATCAAGGAATCCCAAAGGCTGTCTTGTCTGACGCCAATTCGAAAAAAGCAGCCCACAAAACGCTTCCCATACCCTGTCATCACTATCTTTAAATGTTCACTAAGGAGCTGGGACCCATTTTTACGGGGAAATGAGTCTTCAGAGGAAGCATTTTTAATGGTGATATATATCAGATGACACTTCCTGTCAAAACAGTTTAGGGCTGGGCTAAAGGGGGCTCTATGAATAGTAATGCCAGGCGGTGGTTCTTCCGACCCAAACCTTACATCTGGAACAGTGTGAAGAGATATTTTTGAGGAAAGATATTCTCTTTGAAATTTTACATCTGGGCATTCTACTATGCTGCAAACATCGACCTTTATAACTTGTGGAAATTCCGAAACAGAAATCATTAACACATCAAAGGAAAAAGATATATGAGCAAATCTTAGAAGTAACAGGAATAACAGCATAATTCTGACTAGTGCTAGGAACTTAGACATTATATTAAAACGCAAAACAAAGTTAACATACAGTTCTGAAGAAACAGTCCCCGCACTCGCGTCTCCACAGTATAATCAATTAATCAAAGTTTCTTCAGTCTAAGTTTCAGCGGGTCCCGCACTGGTTCGACAGTCCAGACCTTTCTTTCAGCTGGAGAGGAAACCGGACCTTTGACACGCGTGTAGTGAGTCCATCCCTTCTCTGCCGTGCGGATAGCGGTTTCGGTGATAAGTAACACCAGGAACGGGCCGTCCCACACAGGTTCGAGAGTGCGCTGCTGTCAGTGCTTGATTAAAACCCAATGGCCAGGCTTAATGGTGTGTACAGCGAAGTCCAAAGGTGGTGTTTGCAGCAGCAGACCCTGGTGGCGTAAATGAGAAAAAGCGGAGCCCAGCGTCTCAACATATTTACGAACAAATATATCCCGTGATTCAAAAACAGGCAGATCCCCTTTTGCCCCAGGAAAGGGTAGTCCAAACATCATTTCAAAAGGGGATATACCCAAATCTGTCCGGGGCTGTGTTCGAATTTGGAGTAAAGCCATGTGGAGACATTTTGTCCAGGGCAAACCGAATTCTGAGATTAATTTAGTAAGCTGCTTTTTAAGTGTTTGATTCATACGTTCTACTCTGCCGGATGAGGACGGATGCCATGGTGTGTGAAAATCCCAATGTATACCTAATGCTGCGGTGAAGTGGCTACCTTGATCGGAATCAATGGCTCGTGGGATGCCAAAACGGGGTATTAATTGCTCTAGTAAGGTCTCGCTAACCTGAGAGGCTGTGGCAGTGGCTGTCAGAAAAGCCTCGACCCATCTTGTCAAGTGATCCACCATAACCAAAAGATATTTAAGACGCCCTACTGGGGGAAACTCAGTATAATCCACCTGAATGAATCGTACTAATTCCTTCCCCCTACTATTAATCATTCCCCTTTCGTGCCAAATTTTCCCAAAAGTATGCACCACACCGTATGCATATTTGGAATCAGTGTATATCGTCCCCGCTTGACCTTCTAAACCGTCTAATGCCCGGTGAAGAGCATACAACTCACACGTCTGTGCTGACCAGGCATTGGGCAATCGTCCACTTTCTACCAACCTCCAGCCTTCCTCATCAATAATGGCATACCCATTGAATCTTTTACCGTCCACTACCCAGGAGGACCCATCTATATACCATCGTTGATAGTGCGAACTTGGTGAGGGGTAACCACAGTCAGTTGTGCACCAAACGTCAGTTTCCGACTTTCTTCCACGAGCTTAGCAGTGGCTGCTACTGCCTGGACACATTCAGGCCAACCTCGTGAAACGGGGTCTAGAATTCGGGAGAGAAAAGCTACGGGTTTTCTATGTCCACCCCATTCCTGAGTTAAGACCCCAAAATCTGTCCCCTGTTTGGCACTAACAAAGAGTCGGAAATCCTTATTAAAATCAGGCAGGCTCAAAACCGGTGCTGTAACTAATTTTTCTTTTAAAGTTTGAATCAGCATCTTTCCTTCAGGATCCCATTTAACCCTGTCCGGAGCCTCTTCTGTTAGCTGCAGGTATAACTTTTTCGTAAGAGTAGCATAATTATCTATCCACAGTCTACAATAACCTAGCAAACCCAGGAACTTCCGGAGTTCCCTCTTGGTTCGGGGTAATTCTAATTCTACAATCCCCCACTTTCCCGGAGGTCACTGCTCTACATATGGAACTGTTCAGGGTCGGTTGTCAGTAACATTTTTAATTATGTTTCTCATCCTTTCATCTTGCATCTTTAAAACTCCACTTAAGTTTTGTACTTTTATAATAATGTGTATAAATCCACTAACAATATGCCTTGAACAGTAATTTTACATCAAGAGTAGGCTTTATAAAAGAATATTAAACTGCTCACTAAATGCATAAGCATAACTTCTCAATAAAAATAAATGTAGCAGTGCAAAGATACCAAAGTTTGTCAAACAGTAAATGGTATTGACTGCACAAAAATATATCCAATATTCAATAATAGATTCAAAATAATGATATCTCGCAAAAAAAATTCAAAAGATGTTGATCCAAAATGTGACATTCACCAAGAGTAGAAAATCTTAATGGTGTTGCAAAGCATAGCTATTAGAAGCCCTAACTTTCATAACTTTTTTATGGGACTGAGTTTACTTGAAGTACTCTACTTTATCTGCAATGAAGGTAATTGAAAATTTGGTACTATCTTTAAGGTCAAGACAGTTACTTTTTTTTAAAAAAAGTTGAACTTGTAATTCATTGGAATCTTGTGTATTTTGACACATCATGCCTTTCTTCAAAGTCCTAGATAAATCAACTTTTGATTTTTTTTTCAAAATTAGAATTTAATCCTGCATGTTAACATGACACATTGACAAAGTGAGAGTATTCACTTTCATTATAGTTCACACATTGATGGTAAAAACTACTTCATTTTCTATAACATTGTCATTTAACTGAAAAAGGCAGAAAATATTTTTTTTACTTTGCAGTGTCATTTTCATTTTGTCTTTTCTCTATTGTTCCTTTAGTACTGAAGTAGCCTATGGTTATGAATTTTTTAAATTATGTGGCATGATTTAATTACTGTATAAATAAGAGCATTGTCTAGCCCCCACGAACAATCTCAGCGCAATAAAGTTTACTTACTGTCTCAACGTCCTGATACTCACTCTCAAGTTACCCATATTAATTCGCATCTGCCCTCAGAGTTTCTGTTCCCCCCTGCCTTATCGGCAGCCTATATACCTCATTTTCCTGAAGGTGAATACCACCCCTTATGTGAATTTGGAATTGTTCTAACTTATTACTACCTCGTCCTTAATCTCATGAATGGTCCTCCTTTCTCTCCTTAAGTTCTAATAAAATCATATCATGAAAGAAAATAACGTTATGCATTCATAAAATTACAATAAAAAATAGCACACTAAATCAAATTACAAACAACAAGTTTCAAACATAAAACCATTAACAAACAGATGAATTCAAGCCAGAGCACAAAGTGTTAAACTGCTTGTTAGCTGAGAAGCCTTCTGCCAGATTCTTTCTCACAGACACCATGATAACACAAACACAAATTCTCACATCCACAGAGACTACTTTATTTTTCACAATCAAATTTACACACAGAGTTCCTATCGGGGCCGGCCCATCTCTTTCACACATACATAAATCACGAAGTGAACCCGAACATTTCCTAACCGACTCCCTTAATCTGTGTAAGAACGCACAGGGAGACTCGTCCTTTCCCTGCCTCAGGTCGAAAACCTTGGCTAAATTTTGCTGTTTGGGGATGCAAGTTTGTATCCCTTGGATTATCAAATTTCGCAAGTCTGACGTTTATTCCTTCTATATTGTGGTGGTCCCAGTTAGGGTTCTGAAGGGGATATTTGTCCTCACCCCTAACCATCCCCCTCTCATGCCAAATTGTCCGGCAAGCTCAATACCGGCGCTGCTACTAGTTTTTTTTAAATCTCAATTAACACTTTCCCTATCCAGTATCCCCATATAAGTCTCCTTTCTCCCCCAGTAAATAGTATATTCAAAAATAAACATTAACTCAGCCCACATATACAGACCGGGCCTCAAAAATAAATTAATTTGTTCTGACAATCCTATCGGATTCTCAACCAGGACCGTCATTTCCTTCTAAATATTCCGACCTCCCCACTGGTGAGGGGGTCATACACAAACACAATCTCCTTGTCCCCTATCGGCACTTTAGTCGTTACGTTCTTCCTTTTTTTAAAGAAATATTGCAATGTTCCTAGCTTCTCATATCCTCAAACACCAATTTATTAATTCATGCTTGACTAACTTTAAAGCCTGTTCCTAACTTGTAAACATATTTATATATTTACGTCCATTTATTCAGTATTTAATATTTAAAATGTAAAATGCATACAGTTCCCAATTTTGAAATCCACTGTAATCACCCAGATTTAGTAAACTAATTTAGATCCAAAATTAGTTTTCTTATGTACTCCTGACCAATCATTTCTCAATTACAATACTTTAGGTCGTAAAATAATCAGAGCTGTCTTACAATAATTTGTCAATTCAAGTTAAAAGAAATTCTAATGGCCGAATCCAAGGTCTCAGATAATAACCATGGAAGTTATCGTCTTTTTTTCCGACAGCCTACTGTTGTACTGAAAATTCAACTGTACTTCACATATTGAAAAAAATCATGTTAAGTTTACATAAAAATCACATTTAAAACAATCCTGGAACTCAAGCTCCAGTGAATAAAGCTTCCTCATTCAATCACCAACAAACAAATGTGCATTCAAATCAAATCACAAAGGGTTAAATGTTTTGCTCGCTGTTCTCGCTCTCTCTCTCTCTCTCTCTCTCTCTCTGTGCCGGTCTTACTGCAAGCTGCTGGTAAAAATATACTTCAGTTGTCCCCCTGCTTCTATGTAAGGATAATAGGGACCATCCAGAAGCGGGGTTCAACACTATCAGTTTGTAACTAATCTCTTCCGCCCTCCACAATCTCTGTAGAATCTATCGGGGGGAATTTTCGGGGTTTCGTCTTCCCGTTCCTTTTTCGACCCGGAACATTGGCCACCTATGGTTGGTCTTCAGGCTAACCTGTTTTCTATACTCTGGTTACTTAGTCAATCCTTTTATCCCGGTCACCAAGTTAACCCTTAATTTCCCGGTTACCTGTCACAACCACGGAGTCGACAAGGCAGTGTACACTTCTCTCAATAATCCTGCGAAAACCCCAAATACCAGAGAAGGTTCTTACCTTGATCCGTGCACGGAGTTGTCCGACTCAAGATAACAACTTCAACCTGTTACCTTATCAAAACTTCAACCTTTTACTTTATTATGAGCGCTTCCTATTCACATCGTTTGCTCAAATATGTGTGTGTGTCACAGTGTCCCGGAATCATTCAGAGCCTCCCGTGGGAGTTCTTTTAAGATCCCGGACACGAGCCCCCAAATTTGTTATAAGTGAATTCTGTCTAGGTATTCTAGATCTCCGGAGAATAGTTCCTGACACTCGGCTAACTATTCTACTCTAGGGCTATGGTTCAGATCAACCGGGTTCTGCCTCCACACTCTGCCGACCGCGGACTGTCCTTTAACCCTTGACTTCAAGGGAGACTGTCCACAATGTCCCGTCCTAGGAGGCGAACTCCAAGCTGTCAGCACCAGCCCTTATCCCCACCGGCTATCGCTTCCTGTGGTAAATCGAAATGCTGCGAGACACACAAATGAGCAATTGATGTTTATTCGAATGTGCAAGTTCGGGCGTCTTCCACGGAAAGGGAAGAGACGCAACGAAAGGTTTACAGCAGTAATATTTATACATTATTCTTACATTCGAAAACATTAGTACAAATCCATTGGTTAAAACATTTCACGCTTTTCTCTGCCAATTCTTTAATTAAATGTTATATTATTTTAACAATTCTGCTGAATTAAATGTTATATTGTTTTTAACAATTCTGCTGGTTAAAGCATTTATCTGCATGTCATAAAGGGCTTCTATTGTATTTTGCCCTCTGTGTCTAGCTAAAGCATTCCTTGGTATCTTGCACAAGGTTACCATGTTCCTGACATAACAGAGGTGACTTCTGGTTCATGTTCTCATATGGCCTAGTTGCTCATAATTAGCCTTTACTTATTAAACCTCAGTTTTAATACAGAAATTACCTTACCCATACCAAAAGAATGTGTGTGGTGTGAGTGTGTGTGCGCGCGTGTGCGTGTGCGTGTGCGTGTGTATGTGTGTGTGTATATGTATGTAGTGTGTGTATGTGTGTGAGAGAGAGTATGTGTGTGTGTGTGTGTGTATGTGTGTGTGTAGATGTGTATGTGAGTGTGGGTAGAGAGTGTGTGTGTACAAGAGAGTGTGTGTGTGTGTAAGTGTGTGTGTGAGAATGTGTGACTCCTGTGTGTGAGAGAGAGAGTGTGTGAAACTGCAGAAATTACATTACCCATATCAAACTGACTTTTTTTTTCTCAGTAACATCTGTCCTGAGGAAGGGACACTGGGTCTGAAACTTTAACTCTGATTTTTCATCACAGATACTGCCAGACCTGCTGAGCATTTCCAGACCCTCCTGGCTGTTGTTTCTGATTTACATCTTCCAAAGTTCTTTTGGTTTTAATTTACCGGGAGTTTGTAATTCAGGTCCAACAGCCTCTGTCCCAGTCTCTGCTGTCTCTCCCACCCCCACCCAGTGACACTGCACCTGCACAGCTCATGGACACGTGTCGTCTTGCTGGCCACACCCCTCATTCACTCCCATTGGCTGCAGGACCACAAAGACTCTCCTCCTATTGGTCTGGAGCTGCCATTAATTAAGCCAGCGCCGATTGAGAGGGGAGTGGTTGGCTCCTCCCTCTCCCTGCCCTGGGATGAGCTTCATCATTCACAGTGAATGGGGCAGTATCACAGAGCACAGGGCCTGGGGGCTATCCAGCCCATTGGGGCTGTACTGTCTCCCTCTGGAGATGCTGCAAATCTGTCCCAAGGCCCCTCCCATGTGCCCACAGCCCCCCAAATCTTTCCTTAAAAAGTAAAATTCCAAGTCTGTTTCAGAATACCTGCTGAATCTGTGGCATTCAGACCTTTCCAGATGCTGAGAACTTACTGAGTAAAATAGTGTTCATATTTTCACCTTGTATTATTTGCCAATTACTTGAAAGTAGTTATTAAAAATTGTGACAGTGTTAACAATTCCTCTCTCTTTGGCAAATTCAATTTGGAACTAAATCTGCATCAGATCGAAATCACTGCTTCACCTTCTCAGCTCCAAGGATAATTATCTGTGCTTCAGCTAGCTCTCCGCAAAATAGTGGAATGCATCTTAATTTATTAAGACCAAAGAAACAGACCTTCGGTCCAATTCGTCCGTGCCAACGAGGAATCCTAAACTAATGGATTCCCATTTACTATCTATTGGCCTGTATCCATCAAAACCCTTCCTATTCATGTACCCAATTGGAAGCCTTTTAAATGTTGTGATTTTATCAGACTCCACTACTTCATCTGGTAGCCCCTCCCATACACACACCACACTCAGCTTGAAAACGTTGCCACTTAGATCCCTTTTAAATCTTTGCCCTCTCAACTTAAGCCGATGTGCTCTAGTTTTGGACCCACCTAACCTGAGGAAATAGGACCCCGGCTGCTCACCTTATCCATGCCTCTCGTGATTTTATAAATCTCCATGAAATCACCTCTCAGTCTTGGACTCTCCAGAGAAAATAGCCCCAGCCTATTGAGCCCCTCCCTGTAGGCCAAATCCTCCAATCCTGGCAACGTTTTTGTAAAGCTTGTCCAAACCTATTCAAGTTTCACAACATTCTTCCCAGAACAGGGAAATTCAAATTGAAAACAGAATTCCAGAAGTGGCTTAATCAATGTCCTGTCCAGCCACAATATGACATCCCAGCTTCTGTGTTCAATGCATTGACCAATAACGGAGAGCGTTAATGGAGTCCTATTTGCCAGCGGTTCACCCTTATCCCTCTAAATCTTTCCTCTTCATGTACCCAATCAGATGCCTTTTAAATGCTGTAATTGTACTAGCCTCCACCCCTTCTTCTGGCAGTTTATTCCATACTTGCAATGCCCTCAACATGAATAAGATGCCCCTTAGATCCCTTTTAAACCTTTTCCCTCTCACCTTCAGCCTGTACCCTCTATTTCTGGACCCACCGAACTTGGGAAAAAATCCCTGACTGCTCACCTTATCCAGGACCTTCATGATTTTATAAGATCACCTCTCAGCCTCCAACTCTCCAGGGAAAATAATCCCAGCCTATTCAACCTTTCCCAATAGCTCAAACCGTCCAACCCCGGGAAAGTCCTTGCAAACGTTTTCTGATCCCTTTCAAGTTTCTCAACATTATTCCAAGAACAGGGATATTGGAACTGAAAACAGAATTCCAGAAGGGCCTCCATCAGTGTCCTGTCCAGCCACAATATGACATCACAACAGCTGCATTCAATGCATTGGTCAATAACTGGGAGCGTACCAAATGCTGCATTCACTCCCCCGCCTACCTGTGACTCTACTTTTAAGGAACTATGAACCTGTACTCCAAGATCCCTTTGTTCAGCAATGTTCCCCAGGACTTTACCATTAAGTGTATAAGTCCTGCCCTGATTTGCCTTTCCAAAATACAACAGCTCACATTTATCTAAATGGAACTCCGTCTGCCATTCCTGGCTCCAATGGCCGATCTGATCAAGATCCTGTTGTATTCTGAAGTAACCTTCTTCACTGTCCACTACACCTGCAATTTTAGTATCTTCTGTAAAGCTACTGACCATACCACATATATTCACATCCAAGTCATTTATTTAAGGGCCCAATATCCATCCACTGCTGCTCACAGACCTCCAGTCCACTAAGCAACCCTCCATCATCATCCTCTGTCTCCTACCTTCAAGGCAGTTTGGTAATGGCTTGCTCTCCCTGCATTCCATGTTATCTAACCCTGCTAACCAGTCTGCTTTGTGGAACCTTGTTGACTGTTCTTATAAACAACATTCACCACCTGGCTTCATCAATTTTCTTTGTCACTTCAAAACACTCACTCAAGTTAGTGAGACACAATTGTGCGTGTACAAAGCCACATTGACTGTCCCTGGTATTCCTTATCTTTCCAAAGAGATGGATATCCTGTCCCTCAGAATCCCTTCCAACAACTTGCCTGCCACTGACTTCAGGCTCACTGTTCTCTTGTTCCATGGCCTCTCCTTACCAGCTTTGTAAAATATTGGCACCTCACCTGTTGCTATCAACGATACAAATATCACAGGAGATGCCCAACAATCACTTCCGTAGATTTCCAGAAAGTTCCAGGATACACCTGATCAGGTTCCAGGGCTTTATCCACCTTGATGCGTTTTAAGACATCCAGTCCCACCTCCTCTGTAACATGGACACTTTTCAACTTATCACTGTTTATTTCTCCAAACTCTCGAGCTTCCATACACTTCTCCAGTAAAAATGACTTGAAATATTTGCATATCGTTCACACCCCCTGTGGTTCCATAGCCAGCATTATTGATCTTTAAAGGGTCCTATTCTCTGGTCCAGTTAATCTTTTGTCTGTGATATATTTGTTAATCTCTTTGCATTCGACTCCAGGACATCCCAGAAAGGCCAACTTCACAGACCGTAATTTTCTTCTGACTTGATCAACAATGCCCTTCCAACACATACTCTCCACTTCCTGCACCTCTGCCTTTACCTCACCCCTCCAGCCACAATAAAGAATATAACCCTACCGTCTTCACCTTCCACCCCACTACTCTCCAGATACAGCACATTAACCTCTTATTTCTGCTACCTACATTCAGACCCCACCACCAGAGACATATTTTCCTACCCACCTCTATCTGCGTTCTGCAGAGACCATTCCCGCGGCGCCTTCCTTGTTCGGTTCACACCCTCCCACCAACCCACGCTCCACACCCTTGACCCGCCCTTGCCGCCATGGGAGATGTAAAACGTGCAGCCACACCTCCCTCTGACCTCTGTCCAAGACCACAAAAGGATCTTTTCACATCAGGCAGAGATTTGCCTGCATATCCCAAAACCTCATCTACTGCATCTGGACACTATGGTTAATCCAACTAACCTACACAACTTTGGACTGTGAGAGGAAATTGGAACACCTGAAGGAAACCCTCTCAGACACTGGGGAGAATGTGCCAACTTGAACACAGGCAGTCATCTGAGGCTGGAATCAAACCCAGGTCCCTGGTGCTGAGGAAGCAGCACTAACCACCGAGCCCCAATAGTGTGGGATCTTTGGTGCTGATGTGCTGCCCCACTGATACCTCAGTCACTCACCCTGCCTCATTTCCTAAGGGGCAGCGATGATGGAGTGAAATTATCACTAGACAGTTAATCCAGAGACCCAGATAACCCAGAAAAAATAATCTATTGACGACAGGAATCCATTGTCAATTGTAGGAAAAACCCATGTGGTTCACTCATGACCTTTAGGGAAGGAAAATGCCATCCTTACCTGGTCTGGTCTGCATGGGACTCCAGACCTAGAGCAACGTGGTTGACTCTTAACTGCCCTCTGGGTAAACGCAGCAATAAATGCTGGCCGAGCCAGTGACAGCCTCATCCTGTGAATGAATAAAGAAAACAGGTCAGGTTTTGTTCCTTCTCTAGTAGGTACATCCTACAAATTGAATCAGAAATGTTCTCGTACACACTGAATAAATGCCTTTCCATCCAAGCCCTTAACACTACAGCACTCCGAGGCCATGTTGGTAAAGTTAAAGCCCCTTATCAATGCGTCCATATTATTCTTACAGATAACTGCGGTCTCCTGGTAAAATTGTGGCTCAATTCCCTGCTGACTATTGGGAGAGAGTCTATAATACAATCCCAGTAAGATGGTCATCCCTTTCTTATATCTCAGTACCAACCAAATAACGTGCCTGGAGGTATTTCCAGGAATATCTCCCAAATCCAAGCCATAGTGTTATCCCTGATCAAAAACACCTCTCTCCCTGCTCTATTGCCCCCTTTCTATCCTTGCTATAGCACCTATACTCTGGAACATTAAGCTGCTAGTCCTATCCATCCCTGAGTGATGCCTCTGTAATTGCTGTAATATCCCAGTACCATGTTCAAAACCATACCCTGAGCCCACCTTCCTGACCTGTCAGGTCTCTTGCACTGAAACAAATGCAGTGCAACTGCTCCGTCGCACCTCATTCTCTGGCTTGCTCTTGCCTGCCTTGACAGTCTGATCTGGTGAACAGTACCAGCCTCAGACTCACCTCTTTTCTCACTATCTCTTTACGATTACCCCGACTCCCTCACTGGTTTAATGCCTCCCGAGTGGCACTAGCAAATCTCCCTGCTCGTCAGGACCCCATGCTTTCCCCTTCCTATGCCATTGGTACCAATGTACAATGTCCTCCCACTGGTTAGTTTCTCTTTTGAGAATATTCTGCTCCCTCTGAGAGACATCCTTGACACTGGCACCAGGGGGGCACCACCCCATTCTGATGTCTCACTGCCAGCTGCAGAAACAGCAGACTGTGCCCCTGACCAGAGAATCCCCTATCACCATGGATCGTGTGGAACTGAGTATACCTCACATTATGTCAGAAGCCAGTCTCAGTATCAGTAACTTGGCTGTCAGTGCTACATTCCCCTGAAAGTCTATTACCACCTACATTTTCCAAAACAGTGTACTTGTCTGAGATGGGGATAGCCACAGGAGACTCCTGCAGTACCTACCTACCCTCCTAGCTTTTCTGGAGGTAACCCATCTACCTGACTGTATCTGCAGTACCCTGCAATCCTGAGACTGCCACCTATCACATTCCCCGGCTCCTGTCATTTCCTCACTGCCTTTAATCACTCCTCCATCAATCCATGTGATCCAATAGGATGTGCAATCACACTTCCTGCAGACATCATCATCAGGATCATTGAAACTCTCCCTAATCTCCCGCATCCAACAGGAACAACACACCACTCTACAACAGGCCATCTCTCCGCCTTAACAATCTACAGACCAATACAAAGACACAGTTTTACTGCTCGACAAATACTGCCCGAGAATAACTTAATGCTTACGTTTCATATCTTAAACATTTAATCACGAGATCGTAAGACATTAAAAAGAAATCCTCACCTTACTCACTATTGTAGATTTAATAAAATAACCCGACTAAGATGGATATTTGAAGAGACTGAAACTCACTGAGCTGATCCCTGGCTCTGAGTACTTCCAAGGGTGAGGTCTCTCTGAGGGCAGCTGGGAAATGTCACTGTTTCTCTTCTCTGCCCCCTCCATTTCCAGAGACGTTTTTAACCTCACAGCAAGTCAGCTCAGAGAGGTCACTGCTTGGTTTTATTCACTGAGGGTTGCCTTTGCTGCACAGACCAGTATTTATTGGCCACCTTTACTTGTCTTGGAGAAAGTGGTGGTTAACCGCCTCCCTGAAATGCTGCAGTCCATGTACACCACAGTGATGTTTGGACAACAGTCCCCCTCTGGCCCCACAACCCTCCCTGTCTCTGTAATCACCCTTTGGCTTCAGAAATTACATGTCCATGGCATCAGATTTTTATTTGTATTCATGTTTGTTTAGCAAACTGCCCTCCCCCCGCCCAAAAAAAAGTGAAATATTTCACCCCCAAACAAATTTCTGTTGATTGACCTTTTGGAGAGGCCGACACATGGACACCGCAGTATTTTATCTCACATTGTACACATAGAATGATGGAACTTTCTTTTAAACATTGCTAAAAATGGATGCAATGGCTTTATGGTATTCCTGCCAGATGTGTGACGTGTGCAATGTTCCCAGGATTAGGGCTAGAATCCCAACGTGGCTGATGGTGGCATCGGAATTCAATACATCTAGAATGAAAAGGCGAATGATGACCATGAAACTATTGTCGATTGTCAGAAAATCCATCAGGTTCACTAATGTCCTGTAGGGAAGGAAACGGTCATCCTCGCCTGGTCTGGCCTACATGTGACTCCAGACTCACAGCAATGTGGTTAACTCTTGTTATAGGTGAACCCCTTTATTCTATGGACGTGGTCCCTTATGAGAGCCAGTCAGTTTGTATGCCGTCCGGCCGAGCAACTGACCCAATCCCAGGGCCCTGGGAGACATTCTCGAAACCAGTCCTTATACCCTAGCCCCTAGCTCCACTATGCTCTAGGTGCGATCCCATCAAGGGCCAGTCAGTCTCTCCTCCGTCGGACCCGATAAAGAGAACAGAACGTCTTTCAAAACCTGACCTTCGCGTGGCAGATCTCTGCTCTTAACAACCAGACTAAGGTAGACGTCTGGACAGAGAATCCCTCAGGAGGAGAGCGCCGACCGGTCTCGCGGCCGACCCTTATACCCTCCGTCTAACTCTTACCCGTGGCAGGTCAAAACAAGCGGGACACACAGATGAGGTTCTCAGCGACGTTTATTCAATCTTGCAAGATTGGGTGTCGTCCTGAGGCGGGGCGTACACCGAGGTGTTTACAACAGCGATATTTATACATTATTTCTCTTGCTTATGCAGGCAGTGTAACAATTCTATTGGTTTATGTGCTCCACGCTTCTCTGTGCCAGCTTCTTGTTATCGTATTTTTAAAATATTTTATAAGCCCATCTCTGTTAACTCAAGGCCACCAACTTACACTTGTTTTGCAGCTTCAAGACTAACAGCTTACACCTAGTCTCAACAGTTAACCCTTACTCGTTAACCCTTACTCAACTGCAGAAATTACATTACCCATATCACTCTCAACTGCCCTCACGAAAAATACATTAAAAACTGTTAAGAAATACTCCGCAGGTATCACTTAAAAACTGGCTGTTCCCATTGGGACCATGTGAATTTCTGATCGGCCTGAACTAAAACTGAGTTTCAGCTTCACCTTCTCCCTGTCTCACATCAGTCTGTTTACACCCAACTCCAAAACACTCTCATTGATTCGAGCAGCCCGCTCAGTGCAGCCCTGTCATTGTCATTGTCTGCTCACACCTACACTGCCCTCAGCCTCCTGTACTGTTCCAATGCATCTCAATGGGAGCTCAGGGACAGCACCTCATCTTTCAATTCAGCCCTTTGTAACCCCAGAGTCAACATGGACCTCAGCAGTTTCTGAATGAACAGACAGTTGTCAGAAGCTGGAACATTCCACCTGAAAAGGTAGTGGAATTTGAATCCAAAAGGACTTTTAATGGGAACTTTGCAGGAAATTGAAAATATGAAGTTTACAGGTTAACATCATGAAGTGGGTGATTGGGTCTAAATCTGAGAGTTCTTGCAAAGAGACGAGGTGTAATTTGGATAAATCTGTGCTCCTTCTCAGGCTAATATCTCCTTCCTCAGCTGCAGGGCCCAGAACAGAGCACATACCCAAAAGATAGTCCAACAAATTTGTACATCTTTCTGCTTAACAAAGACATTGGAGATATTTTCCCACAAACAGAACAGACAAACCTTTCTCCTTCCACAGTTAAATGCCAATGATATTCAAATCCTGGCGACTCCATTGACTGCAAAAACTTGCTTTGAGATCCCAGCCTCAATTATTCTGATTTAATATCCTATGAAATGAATTCACAAAACAAAACTCACAGTCAGTGCAGGAAGAATATAAAGAGATACTTTTCTCTTGGTATGTGCTTGATGTGTAAATGCCTCTCTTCAAACCTTCCCCCTCCCCCTCCCCAATCCTAGGAAGGGGACAAGCACCTCACTGTACCTTGCCCCCAATAAAGATGGCAGCCACATCCCAGGACCTATCACCGCCTGAGGGCCGCAGCCATTTTCCCATCTGCTGCAAACACGGGATTAAGAGTTTCCAATTCAGACTTACCACACAGAGTGTAATTAAAACTTTCCAATCTAAAGTGACTCATTATCTCCCTGTCTCCTAGGGCACTCTCCCCTTCCCTGTTTCCGCCTCCCACACTCACCAACGGCCGAGTCACGTGGCACTGCACAGACTGAGTTACTGGTGACGTGTCATCCCACTGGCCCCGCCCCTCATTCACTCCCATTGTTTGGATGACCAGATGGTTCCACTTGGTCCACCAATCCCACCACCTATTCCTATTGGTCCGAAGCTGCCATCAATCAGCTGGACCCCATTATGAGGTCAGTGGTGGGATCCTCCCCCTGCCTGAATCAAACCCGGAAGGTGGATGGATGGTGACAATCAGGAACAACAAGCAGGAGGTGCTGGGAAAGCTCAGCAGGTCTGGCAGCATCTGGGAACAGAAATCTGTCCAGTGGCCGTTCCTCAGAACCGATGGGAGCTGGGAAAATTAGAATCCTGACAGCATGGAAACAGGCCACTCGGCCCAAAAAGTCCACAGCGTCCCTCCGAAGGGTATCCCACCCAGACCCATTCCCCTACCCGACCCTATTACTGTATATTTCTCCTGACTAATGCACCTAACCTACACATCCCTGAGCATTATGGGAAATTTAGCTTGGCCAACTTAACTAACCTGCAGATCTTTGTACTGCAGGAGATAGGGGTTAAAGAGCAAATAATAGGCAGGTACAGAACCCAGAGAGAGACCGGAACATTTGGAAAGATAAAGGAGTGGATTACCATCTGGCTGGGAGGGTGCATAGCTATTAATCTGGCAGCATCTCAGTGGAGGTGGCGGAAATGGCGACTGATGATCTACGTTCTGCTGCAAAAACAGACCCCGAGCTTCCAGCTGCCTGCCACTTTCACACAGGACCTGTTCCCTGGCCAACATCTCTGTCTCATGCTTACTGCAGTGTTCCAGTGAAGCCAGAACATACCAAATGGCCCCTTATTTCAAGGACTGCAATTTCCCCTCCCATGTGGTCAATACTATCCACTAGATATCCTCCACTTCCCGCACCTCTGCCTTTCAAACCCACACCTCCAACTGCAACAAGGATAGAACCCGCCCCACCGACCCCCCCCCCCCCAAGTCCTTACCTTCCACCCAGATACAACACATCAGCTTTTGCCATTTCCACTAGCTACAATCAGACTGCACCACCAGATTATTAAGGGATTTGACAGAATAAATACTGATGTGTCTGAGGGTAAATACTGAGGGGGGAGTTTGAAACCAGATTCTGAGTCAGTCACAGAATCAAGGGTTCTGTTTCAGATTCATCAAGTTTAAGGCAACACAGACACGGGTAAGGGGTTTCAGTAGCAATGGAGCTGGAGTGAGGAGGAGACAAGCAACGTTTAAGAGATTGGAATTCCTAGTGTTTGTGATTGTGTAGATGTCTGATCATAAGGTCAGCTTCGCATCAAATATAACTGCAATATTGTGAAGAGTGTAGTTCTGCTGCATAGTTCCCAGTGAGAGGGAGAGGCTCAGCAGTAAGGGAAAGGAATTTGTCAGGCAACGGGTTTAACCATTACAATGTTTCATTGGAGGAAACTGCACCGAATCGAGTAGTAGGAATGTGGTAAGCAGTTTTATAACGGAGTAACAGTGGAGTACTGGAGAGGGATGATGGGGAGGGAGAGCTGGGCAACGTCAGTGTACATGTGAAAACCAACATGTTGCTTTTGCACAATGTCACCTCCCGGTAGTATGTACGTGAGATACAGAAGGGACCAAGGATAGATCCATGAGGGACACCAAATGCAAGGAATTCAGAAAGGAAAGGGAGAGTGGAGATGGAGCAGGATTTTGGGATGGAAGAACATAACCAGAAAAGACAGAACAAGGAACAATATCTATGAATCGGTGAGGGGGACTGTTGAAGAGGAGGAGGAGAAAGAGTTGGAAAGTGTATGGTTTAACGAGATTAGGGTAATGGGTCAAGATGAGCTCTGATAAGGCTTGACATGAGATTGGAGAAAGATTCAAGTTTAGGACAAAAACCGGGAACACCACGTGAGGCAGTTTGACTAAGTGGGTGGGTGAGTGGGAGGGAGGGAAGCAGCAGATCGGATTATCTCAGTCTTGTTGACAGAGAAACTCCATGTGCTCCAATCTCTTGTTGTTGGAGGGAAGGATGGAGGAGACAGGATGATGGACAGTGTTTCACAAAGAAACAAAACCTGGGTAAGTGATATTTAAAGTGAGTGAACAAACCGAATGTATTTAAATTTTATCGAAAATATTAAAACAAACGACTGAAGTCCTGGTTCGAATCCCAACTTGGCAGATGGTGGAATCGGAATTCAAAAAAAAATAACTGGAATTAGGAATCGCCTGATCTCCATGTAACCATTGTCAATGGCAAAAAAAAAAATCCTGCCAACCTGATAGTGGCCCAGCCAGCTACTCACTGTATTAATCAAGGCACCAGAAAATACAACCACAGAATCAGCCCTCTCGATGGTGCAATGTTCTCCAGACTAACATCTGGAGTTTGGTGCCAAAATGTGCAGAGCTGTCTCACAGACCAATCAAGGAACAGCCTGACATACCCATACTCATGACATCAACTCTTACAGACAATGAACATACACCATCATCACCATCCCTAGATATTGAGAGTGTGGTGATGGAAAAGCGCAACAGGTCAGGAAGCATCCGAGGAGCTGGAGAATCGACGTTTCGAGCCTAAGCCCTTCGTCAGCCTGACCTGCTGTGCTTTTCCAGCACCACACTCTCGACTCTGATCTCCAGCATCTGCAGTCTTCACTTTCTCCTGAAATGTCTGGACATGTCCTGTCCCACCAGCAGGACAGACCAGGCAGAGGTGGTGGCACAGACAGGGAGGATTTGCTCTTGGAGTACTCAGCATTGACTCCGGACACCAGGAAGTCTCATGCCTCCTGCTGATTACCACGTACCATCCTCCCTTGGCTGATGAATCACTTCTCCTTCATGTTGAACACCATTTGGAGGAAGCACTGAGAAAGTAAAATGGTGTCAAATGTACTCTGGGTACAGGATTTCAATGTCCACAATCGAGACTAGCTCTGCAACAGAATTACTGACTGAGCTGGTCAGGTCCTAAAGGATATAGCTGCTCAACTGAGTCTGCAATGGGTGGTGAGGGAACCAAGGGGGAAAAACATAGTTGATCTCATTGTTGTGAATTGAGCAACTGCGGATACATCTGTCCATGACAGTATCGGTAAGAGCGACCATCACACATTCCTTTTGGAGACACAGGTCTTGGCTTAAAGTTGAGGTTGAGTGACACTATCACCGTTCTAAATGGGATATACTTTGAAGAGATGTAGGAACTCAAACTGGATCACTCTGAGGCACTTGGGACATCAACAGCAGCAGAACTGTACTCCAGCACAATCTGTAATCTCATGGGTTTGTACATCCCGCACTCACCCATCACAATGGACAGGAAAGGAGGGCATGCCAAGAGCAGCACCAGGCATATGTAAAAATGAAGTGCCAACCTGGTGAAGCTACCAAGCAGGACTATCTGCATTTCAAACAGCATCAGCAGCAAGCAACAGAGCTAAGTGATCCCACAACCAATGGATCAGATCAGAGCTCTGCAGTTCTGCCACACCCAGTTGTGAACGGTGATAGACAATTAAACAACTCACTGCATGAAGCATCACAGATATCCCCACCCTGACTGATGGAGAGGTCTCACACATCCAAGCACCAGATACGCCAACAGCATTTGCAGCAATCTGTATCCAGAAGTGCAAATTGGGATGATCCATCTCAGCCTTCTCCAGTGGTTTCCAACATCACAGATGCGAGTTTTAAGCCAGTTCATTTCAGTTTGAATAACATCAAGAAATGGTTTAGTAGTGCAAAGGCTATGGGACTTGCCAATATTCTGGCAATAATACTGATAGCTTGTGCTCCAGAACTTGCCACCCACCAAACCAAGTACCGTTGCAGCACCGGCATCTACCGACAATTTGGAACATTGCCCAGGGATGTTCAACACAAAAACACAGGACAATTCAACCCAGGCAATTTCCCTTTGTCAGTCCACACTCGATCAGCAGTAAAGTGATGGAAGATGTTATCAACAGGGCTATCAAGCAGCAGCTGCTCAGCAACAGCCAGCTGAGTGACACTCATTGTAGGCTCCACCAGGGCCACTCAGCTCCCGGTTGTGTTACCGTCTGATTCACAACCTGACAACCAGCTGAATCCCAGAGGTGAGGTGAGGGGGACAGCCCAGTCCCGCTCCAACACCACTACTTCTAGCTGATTCTACCCTTGTCTCAGCTCATATACTCTCATCCACCTTGTGTTATCTCCAGACTTCATTATCCAAACACACTCCTGGCCAACTTCCTACATTCAACCTCCCTGTAATCTCAAGAAAAACTAAATCTCTGCTACCCAAGTACTCCCTCGTACCACAACTTGTTGATACATCAAAAGGCTGCTATTCATAATCAACAATATAGAGCCACAGAGATGTGCAGCATGGAAACAGACCCTTCAATCCAGCCCGTCCATGCCGACCAGATATCCCAACCCAATCTAGTCTCACCCGCCAGCATCCGGCCCACATCCCTCAATTGAAAATTCTCACCCTTGATGTAATTCCTGGTTGTGACCATCCCTAGCTCGCTGCATCACACACCCTTTGAGACCTCGACAACCCATTCTGTTTGAGACTCCCAATGATCTGTTATTTCATTACCTTATCTGTGTGGCTGCTTTTACTGTTGCCAAAGCAACAAGGTCTGAAATTCGCAGCCAAACCTTCATAGGTCTGCTTTCCTCCTTTAATACATTCCTCAAAATCTACTTATTTGGCAATGCTTTTGGTCACCTGACCTAATATCACCATCTCTGGTCTGATGTCTATAGTTCCCAATAATATTTTTGTGAAATTATAAGCATGAAAATAAAACTACAAACTGTTCTTAATTTGGACATGATCTTCACATCATCACTGTTGTTGTAATGAATACTCTGTAATGTCTCTTACCCAACCACATTGTGGGAGCACCTTCACCACACAAACTGCAGCTGTACAAGAAAGTCAAACATCATCCTTTCCCCAGACAACAGGGCTTTGGCATTAATCACTGGTATCTGTGGAAGGAGAAACACGGTTGATGTATCAGCCCTCCGTACCTGCTATAGGCAGCATTCTCTACACCTCCCAGCCTTGGCCTTAACGGGAACATACTGTCTATATACTCTCACTGTCGCAGGCCTATGGAGGCAAAGGCAGATGAGGACAGAGAAGCAATCATTCCCAGTAAAGAGGTAAGGTTGGGAAAGATAACCAGCCTAAAGGTAGATGGGTCTCCTGGCCCTAATGGATTGCATTCCAGGGACTAAGGAAGAAAGAGAATAACAAATGCACTCATGATAATTCACTAAAATTTGTTGGATTCTGATATAGTTTTGACAGACTGGAAGCTGCAAATGTGGTGCCACTATTTTTCAAAAAGGACCCGTTAGTTTAACTTCTGTCGTGGAGAAATAGTCTCATTTAGCAGTCACAGCATGGATTAACGAAAGGCAGGTCATGTTTAACGCATTTACTGGAATTATTTGAGGATACGACGAGCGTGTTGACAAGGCGGACTCGGTGGATGTGGTGTACCTGGATTTCCAGAAGGTATTCGATACGTTGCCACACAAAGGGCTGCTGAATAAAGTAAAGATGCACAGCATTATGGGGAATTATCATTGATACAGGATCGGTTCACCAACAAAAAATAAAGAATGGGGATAAATGGGTGTTTGGATTAATGTTGGCACTACAACTGTTTGCAATTTACACAAATGCTTTGGAGTTGAGGACCAAGTATACGGTATCAGAGTTCACATTTGATACGAACAGGAGTAAAGCAATATCTGCACAGTCCATTGTAAGTATGCACAGGGATCAGTTACGTGAGTGGGTAAGGATCTGGCAGATGGAGTTCAATGTTGGGATATGTGAGGTCATCCATTTTGGTCGGACTAACAGCAAACTGGATGATGAAATGATAAACTTGCAGCATGCTGCTGTGCAGAGGGAGCTGGATGTCCTTGTGCGTGAATCACAGGAAGTTGGTTTGCAGGTGCAGCAGGTAATTAAGGCAGTGAAGGGAATATTGTCCTTCATTGCTAGAGGGATGGTTATGCTGCAGCTGTACAGGGTGCTGGGGAGGCCACACCTGGAGTACTGTGTACATTAGCAAGGATATAATGGCGCTGGAGGGAGTACAGAAGAGAGTCACTAGTTTGAGTTGGGAGTTGTGAGGGTTGGCGTATGTGGAGGGATTGAGAAAACTGGTTCTATACTCATTGTAATTTAGAAGAATGGGAGGTTGGAGAGGAAAAAATAAAATTATGAAGAAATTAGATAAGATAGAAGCAGGGAGGCTATTTCCACTGGGGGCAGGTCAAACTACAGAGCATTACCTCAAAATAAGGGGGAGCAGATTTAGGACTGAGTTCAGGTGGAGCTTCTTCAGCTAAAGGGTTGTGAATCTGTTAAATTCCCTGCTGAGTGCAACATTTGATGTTATCAACTTGAATGCCTTTAAGGCAAAATGTAGATTTGTGAACAGGAAAGGAATTAAGGGTTATGGTGGGAGAGCAGGAATGTGGAGCTGAGGCCATGAAAAGATCAGCCCTGATCTTATTGAATGGCAGAGCAGGCTTGAGGGGCCAGATGAAAGTTCTTGCCCTGTGCCATCAAAATTGGCCTTTGTCCAATTCAGAACCTTAACTTGTAGATCTGGTCTATTATTTTCTGTAACTATTTTAAAACTAGTAGAATTATCAGAGAATCCCAAGTGTGGAAGCAGGTCATTCAGTCCATCACATTGATACTGAGAGCCTCCTAATCTCCCCCTCTAACATTACATTTCCCAGGGCCACCCAACCTACACATCCCTGAACATTATGGGCAATTCAGCCTGGACAATCCACCCAACCTGCACATCCTTGGACTGTGGGAGGGAACCTGAGAACTCAGACGAAATCCAAGCAGAAAATCCCAATAAGGTGATCATCCCTTTCCTATTTCCCAGTTCCACCTAAATAACTTGGTTGGGCGTACTCCCAGGAATATCCTCCCTAAGCAAAGACATAATGCTCCCCGACTCAAAAATGCCACTCCTCCTTTCTTGTCCCGCTTTCTATTCTTCCTATAGCATCTATACCCTGGAACATTAAGCTGCCAGTCCTAATCCATCCCTGAGTGATGCCTCTATAATTGCTATAATATCCCAGTGCCATGTTCAAAACCAGACCCTGAGCTCATCTCCCTGACCCGTCAGGTCTCTTGTATTGAGGTGAATGCAGTGCAACTGCTCAGTCTGACTTCCTTCTGTGCCTTGCCCCTGCCTGCCTTGACTATTTGACTTCTGAACGGTACCAGCCTCAGACTTACCTCTTTTCTCACTATCTTCTTGGGTTTACACCCACTCCCTCACTGGTTTAATGCCTCCTGAGTATCACCAGCAAGTCTCCCTGCCTGGATATTAGACACCTTCCAATTCAGGTACAATCCATCCTTCTTATGCAGGTCAACTCTACTCCAGACGAGGCCACAATGATCCAAAAAAAATGTGAATCCTTTTCCCCTGCACCAGCTCCTTAGTCACTCATTGAGCACCTTCTCCTCTGTAATATGGACATTTTTCAAGATGTCAACATTTATTTCCCCACATTCTATATCTCCCATGTACTTCTTCATAGTAAACACAAATGCAAAATACTTGTTTCCCTATCTCGCCCATCGCCTGCAGCTCCACACAATGGCTGCCTTGCTGATCTTTGGGGGTCTCTATTTTCTCGCTAGTTAGCGTTTTGTTCTTCATGTATTGATAAAAGTCCTTCGGATTATCCTTAAACGTATTCACCAAAGCTATCTCACGTCCCTTTTTTGCCTCCTGATTTCCCTCTTAATTATACACCTACTGCCTTTATACTCAAATATTATTTTGGATTGGAATAAATGCAAAGTATAACATCCTGACAAAACAAATGAGGGCAGGACTTACACTCAATAAAAGTAGGGCCTTGAGTAGTGATATGGGAACAAAGAGACCAAGGGCTTCACGCCTTTGACGTTTGTGTTACATGTAGACAGGGTAGTTAAGAAGGTGCTCAGCACACTTACCTTCATTGCTCAGACCTTGGAGTACAGGAGTTGGGACATTATGTTGAGGATGTACAGGACGTTGGGGAGGTCTCTTCTGGAATACTCTGTCCAGTTCTGGTTGTGCTGTTATATGATAGAAATTATTAAATTGGAGCAGGTTCAGAAGAGATTTAACAGCATGTTGACATGAATGGAGGGATTGTGTTCTAAGGAGAGGCTGGATAGGCTGGGAACTTTTTCACTGGCATGCACGAGGTTGAGGGGTGACCTTATTAGAGGTTTATAAAATAGGAAGAGTGTAGATAAGGGGGATAGCCGGGGGAAAAGGGGGATTCAAAACTCGTGTGCATTCATTTTGAGAAGAAATACGAAAGATTTGAGAAAAGACATTAGGATTTTTTTTTAAAATAATTTCCACACGTGGAATGTACTTCCAGAGGAAGTGGTAGCTGTGACTACAATTACAATGTTTAAAAGACATTCAGATAAGGACATAAATAGGAAATATTTGGATGGATGTGGACCAAGTAGAGGAAGGTACAATTAGTTCAGTTTGGAATTATGGTCGGCATGGACTGTTTGGACCACAGGGCCTGTTTCCGTGCTGTATAGCATTATGACTCTAATACTCACTAACTCTAAATTCCTCCATCCTCAACTCTCCCGATCACTGTCACCTCATCCAGCTTCACAACTCTTCCTTATTTGTATAATTCCTCACCAGCACAGAACGCACCCTATCTTATGACCTCCAGTTTCTCAAATCTCTGCCGAAATGTGCCTTTCTTTAGTTCCAGCCTTGAGGATACCCTCATTCACTCAGATTGGTTGGAGGACAAACTGGTACGACCTGGTCCTCCAGTACTGCACTCTGCCCCCTATTGGGCTGCACTGACATCAATCATTGGTGCCCATTGTGAGGTGAGTGGTGGGATCCTCCCTCTGTCTGCCCTCGGATGAGCTTCAACATTCACAGTCAATGGGGCAGTATCACAGAGCACAGGGGCTGGGGGCTATTCAGCCAATTGGGGCTGTACTCTCTCCCTCTGGAGATGCTACAAATCTGTCCCAATTCCCTTCCCATTTGCCCATAATCCCCCAAATCTTCGCTGAAAAAGTAAAATTCCAAATCTGTTTATGAGTAACTGTTGAGTCTGTGTCCAGCTGTCATTCAGACTGTTCCAGATGCTCAGAACTTACTGAATAAAGTAATGCTCACATATTCACATATTACTTGCCAATTACATGAAAATACTTATTAAATTGTGATATTGTTAACAATTCCCCTCTCTCTGCAAATTAAATATCCTAGAAACAATTTGTACCTGGTCAAAATCACTGTTTAACCTTCTCAGCTCCAAGGACAATTATCTGTGCTTCTGCTAGCTCTCCACAAAAGAGGAACACATCTTATTTTCATTTATTAGTGTCATAGATATGTATAGCACAGAAACACACCTTTGGTCCAATTTGTCCATGCCAACTAGGAATCCACAACAAATGGAGCCCCATTTGCCAGCTATTGGTCCGTATCATTGGAAACCCTTCGTATTCATGCACCCAATCGGATGCCTTTCAAATGTTGTAATTGTATCAGTTTCCACTACATCATCTGGCAGCTCAGTCCACACACACACACACCACACACAGCTTGAAAACTTTGCCCTTTAGATCCATTTTATATCTTTGCCCTCTCAACTTAAGCCCATTTGATCTTGTTTTGAACCCACCTAACCTGGGGGGAAAGACCCTGGCTGCTCACATTATGCATGCCCCTCATGATTTTATAAATCTCCATGAAGTCACCTCTCAGTCTCCAGGGAAATTAACCCCAGCCTATTCAGACTCTCCCTGTAGCCCAAATCCTCCAATCCTAGCAAAGTCTTTGTAAATCTTATCTGAACTCTTTCAGGATTCACAACATCCTTTCCGGAACAGGGAATTTCAAACTTAAAACAGAAATCCTGAAATGGCTTAATCAATGTCCTGTCCAGCCACAATTTGACGTCCCACCGTCTGCACTCAATGCATTGACCAATAAACATAAGCATACCAACCACCACCTTCACTAGTCTGCCTACCTGCAACTCTACTTTCAAGGAACAATGAACCTGCACTCCATGGTCTATGTTCAGCAACATTCCCAAGGACTTTACCATTAAGTGTATAAGTCCTGCCCTGATTTGCCTTTCCAAAATCCAACAGCTTACATTTGTCTAAATTGAACCCAGTCTGCCATTCCTCACCCCAATGGCCCATCTGGTCAAGATCCTGTTGTGTTCTGAACTAACCTTCTTCACTGTCCACTCCACCTCCAATTTTGGTGTCCTCTGTAAACCTACTGACCATATCTCATATATTCACATCCAAGTCAATTATTTAAGGACCCAATATCCATTCCTGCAGCAAACTGCTGCGCACAGGCCTCCAGTCCACAAAGCAACCCTCTGCCTCCTACCTTTAAGCTAGTTTTGTATCCAAATGGCTAATTCGCCCAACATTTCATGTTATCTAACCTTGCTAACCAGTCTGCTTTGTTCAATGTCCATATAGACAACGTCCATAGTCTGCCTTCATCAATCATCTTTGAGTTGTTTTGAAGATGTGACAATCAAGTAAGAGAGAGAGAGAGAATCTCCCACACAAAACCATGTTGACTATCCCTCATCATTTCTCATCTTTCCCAATAGACGTATATCCTGTCCCTCTGAATCCCTTCCAACAACTTGCCTGCCACTGACTTCAGGCTCACTGTTCTCTTGTTCCCTGGCCTTTCCTTACCACCTTTTTAAATAATGGCACGTCTTACAGCACCTCATCTGTCACCAATGACAATATAAATATCTATGGAGGGGCACTCCATCACTTTCCTAGCTTTCCACAAATGTCTGGAATACACCTTAACAGGTCCCAGAGATTTATACACCTTGCTACGATTTCAGACATCCAGTACTACCTCCTCTGTAATGTGGTCAGGAGCTGGGCAGCAGTGGACAATTCATTTACAGAAAGGTCTGTGAACGTAATAGTAAAATACTAAACAAAGCAAAAATACACTCACGATAGACTGAGGAAGCTAGATAATGAACAAGTGGACATCAAGAAGCTCAGAGATGAATCAGAGCAGTGTTCACTTTTATGATCCCAAAGTCAGAGATGTCTAGCACAGAAGGAGACTTTTGAGTCCAACCCGTCTATGCCAACTAGATATTCTAACCTAATCGATTCCCATTTGCCAGCACTTGGCCGGCATCCCTCTGAACCCTTCCTATTCAAATGCTTTTGAAATGTTACAATTTTTGTTGCCCTTTAGGCTCCTGTTGAATTTTCCCCTCACACACTAAACCTATATTCTCTAGTTCTGGGCTCTACCACCCCAGGCTAAACACCTTGTCCACTTACGCTATCCATGCCCCTCACGATTAGAGAAACCTCTTCAACATCACACTCCAGGGAAAATGGCCACAGCCTATTATGCCTCTCCCTGCAACTCAAATCCTCCAACCCTGGCAACATCCTTGAAAATCAATTCTCAAACCTTTCAACTTTCAGTGTCTCCTTCCAACAAGAAGGAGACCAGAAATGCACACAATATTCCAAAAGTGGCCTAACCAATGTCCGGTCCAGCTCCTGTCCTCAACGCTCTGACCAATAAAGGGAAGCATACCAAATGCCTTCTTCTCTAACCTATGTACCTGCGACTCTACTTTCAAGGAACTGTGAACCTGCATTCCAAGGTCTCTTTGATCAGCAAAACCTTACAATTCAGTGAGAGTCCTGCTTGGATTTGCTTTCCTAAAATGCAGCACCTCACATTTATCTAAATTAAACCCTATCTGCCACTCCCCAGCCCATTGGCCCATCTGATCAATATCCCATTGTCTTCTGAGACAACCTTTATTACTGACCACAACACCAACAATTTTGATGTCACCAGCAAACTTACTAACTGCACCGCCTCTATTACATCCAAATCATTTCAATGAATGACGAAACAAATCCAGAGAAAAAACAAATATCCATTTCTCTGGGTGTGAATGTGCTCTATGTAAATCCTGTCCCATGACTCTCTATCAGGGAGAGCTGCACATACTCCCCTCTGAACGTTGCCCCCTACAAAGCTGGCGGCTGCACGTGTCCAGTGAATCGTTGCCCCGAATAAAGATGGCGGCACTTACTCGAGTCAATCGAGAGATGAGGCATTTTCCCGTTTACTGCAAAAAAGAGACTAAGTTTCAAATTTGTCTTTTCCGATGTGCACCAAATGTTTACAAAACCTCTCAGCTCATACCAACACCATTTCCCTCCTGCTTCTTGCTGTTTATTTCTTTTCTTACCGACAGCTCTCCGCCCGCACATTCACGCAGTCCCCAAGGATGATGACGTGGTATAATCAAGTCCCGCGTCTCATTCACTCAGATTGGTCAGATGGCTAACAGCCCCGCAGGTCCTCCAGCCCCGCCCCTGTCCTTCCATTGGTCCACCGCTGACATCAATCATCCTGGTACCGTTGTTCGCTGGAGCATGCGCACTGCTTCGTGGCTTTTGTTGCTGTTCATAAGTTACAAGAGTGACGGACAAAGTTAAAATCACACAACCACCTGATGAAGCAACAGCAACGCTAGTGCTTCCAAATAAACCTGTTGGACTATTACCTGGTGTTCTTTGAATTTTAATTTTGTCCATCACAATCTAACACCAGCACCTCCAAGTCTCGAGTGAGGGAGGAATGTATAACATCAGAACTAAGAACAGGAGAAGGCCATCCTGCCCTTTGAGCTTGCTCTGCCATTCAACAAGATCATGGCTGATCATTTCGTGGACGGAGAACCATTTACCCAAGTTCTCACTGTATTCTTTAATTAATTATTTCTTTTTTGAAAAAAACTACCTTAGCTTTAAAAACGTAACTGAACTAGCATCAACTACTTCCCTGGGCAATGAATTCCATTGAGGTTAAGAAGTTCCTTCTCAATTCAGTCCTAAATTTGCTGCCTCTAATCTTGAGTTGATGCCCACTTGTCCTAGATTCACCTGCCAGTGGAAACATACTCTCTACTTGTATTTTATCCATTTCAGTCATTATTTTATATGTTTCCATTCTTCTGAATTCCAAAGAGTATAATCCCAATCTACTCAGTTTCTGTTAAACCAACCCCCTCAACTCTGGAATCAACCTATTTAACCTCCTCTAGTGCCAGTACATTCTTTCTCAACGAAGGAGATAAAAACTACATGGAGTACTCCAGGTGTGGCCTCACCAGCACTCAATACAACTGGAACATAACTTCTGCTTTTAAACACAATCCCTTCAGCAAAGAAGGACAAAATTGATTGTTATACCTGGTGTAAAATATTAGGTCTGCAGATGCTGGATATCACAGCTGAAAATGTGTTGCTGGTTAAAGCACAGCAGGTTAGGCAGCATCCAAAGATCAGGAAATTCGACGCTTCGGGCCAGAGCCCTTCATCAGGAATGAGGAGAGTGTGCCAGGCAGGCTAAGATAAAATTTAGGGAGGAGGGACTTGGGGGAGGGGCTATGGAGATGTGATAGGTGGAAGGAGGTCAAGGTGAGGGTGATAGGCCGGAGTGGGGTGTGGGCGGAGAGGTCAGGAAGAAGATAGCAGGTTAGGAGGGCTGTGCTGAGTTGAGGGAACCGACTGAGACAAGGTGGGGGGAGGGGAAATGAGGAAACTTGAGTAATCTGAGTTCAGTCCTTGTGGTTGGAGGGTTCCCAGGCGGAAGATGAGGCGCTCCTCCTCCAGCCGTCGTGTTGTTATGTTCTGCCGATGGAGGAGTCCAAGGACCTGCATGTCCTCGGTGGAGTGGGAGGGAGAGATAAAGTGTTGAGCCACGGGGTGGTTGGGTTGGTTGGTCCGGGAGTCCCAGAGGTGTTCTCTGAAGCGTTCCACAAGTAAGCGGCCCCTCCCCCCAATATAGAGGAGGCCACATCGGGTGCAGCAGATGCAATAGATGATGTGTGTGGAGGTGCAGGTGAACTTGTGGCGGATATGGAAGGATCCCTTGGGGCCTTGGAGGGAAGTGAGTGTCGATGTGTGGGCGCAAGTTTTACATTTCCTGCGGTTGCAGGGGAAGGTGCTGGGAGTGGATGTTGGGTTGGTGGGGGGTGTGGACCTGACAAGGGAGTCACGAAGGGAGTGGTCTTTGCGGAACGCTGATAGGGGAGGGGAGGGAAATATATCCTTGGTGGTGGGGTCCGTTTGGAAGTGGCGGAAATGACGGCGGATGATACGTTGTATACGGAGGTTGGTGGGGTGGTAGGTGAGAACCAGTGGGGTTCTGTCTTGGTGGCGGTTGGAGGAGCGGGGCTCAAGGGCGGAGGAGCGGGAAGTGGAGGAGATGCGGTGGAGGGCATCGTCGATCACGTCTGGGGGGAATCTGCGGTCCTTGAAGAAGGAGGCCATCTGGGCTGTACGGTGTTGGAACTGATCCTCCTGGGAGCAGATGCGGCGGAGACGAAGGAATTGGGAATATGGGATGGAATTTTTACAGGGGGCAGGGTGGGAGGAGGTGTAGTCCAGGTAGCTGTGGGAGTCAGTCGGTTTATAGTAGATGTCTGTGTTGAGTCGGTCGCCCGAGATAGAAATGGAAAGGTCTAGGAAGGGGAGGGAGGAGTCTGAGACAGTCCAGGTGAATTTGAGGTCGGGATGGAAGGTGTTAGTAAAGTTGATGAACTGTTCAACCTCCTCGTGGGAGCACGAGGCAGCGCCGATACAGTCATCGATGTAGTGGAGGAAAGGGTGGGGGGTGGTGCCAGTGTAGTTGCGTAAGATGGACTGTTCCGCATATCCTACGAAGAGACAGGCATAGCTGGGGCCCATGCGGGTGCCCATGGCAATTCCTTTAGATTGGAGGAAGTGGGAGGATTGAAAAGAGAAGTTATTCAGGGTGAGGACCAGTTCAGTCAGTCGAAGGAGGGTGTCAGTGGAAGGGTACTGGTTGGTGCGGCGGGAAAGGAAGAAGCAGAGGGCTTTGAGTCCTTTGTGATCGGGGATGGAGATGTACAGGGACTGGATGACTCAACTCAGCACCGCCCTCCTACCTGCAATCTTCTTCCTGACCTCTCCACCCCCACCCCCCCCCACTCCGGCCTATCACTCTCACCTTGACCTCCTTCAACCTATCACATCTCCATCGCCCCTCCCCCAAGTCCCTCCACCCTACCTTTTATCTTAGCCTGCCTGGCACACTCTCCTCATTCCTGATGAAGGGCTCTGGCCCGAAGCGTCGGATTTCCTGATCCTTGGATGCTGCCTAACCTGCTGTGCTTTAACCAACAACACATTTTCAGCTAATATGCCTTTATCCCCAGACTTTGCTTCCTGTTAGTCAACCAATCTTCTATCCATGCTAATACTATACCCCTAATGCCATGCCCCCTTATATTATGCAACAGCCTCTTGAACAGCACCTTGTTGAATGTCTTTTGGAAATCTAGGTACACAGTATCCACTGGTTTCCCGTTGTCCACCTTGCTCGAAATGTCTTCATAGAATTCCAAAAGATTTGTTAAGCATGACCAATGGGACAATTTCTATTGAGTCCCTGCTATTTCTTCCTTGATAATAGATCAAAGCATCTTTCCCAGTACAGAGAAGAAGCTATCTAGGGTATAATTACCCATCTTTTGTCCACCTCCTTTTAAAAATAGTGGTGTCACTTTTGCTACTTTCCAATCTGCTGGGACTGCCACGAAGTCCAGTGAATTTTGGAAAATTACTGTCAGTGCATTTGCTATTTCTCCTGGGATACATTCTGTCATGGCCAAGAGAATTTTCTATTATTAGCTCAATTACCTTCAACAGTCCAAAACTAGCTGTTCTGTAATAATGATAGCTTCCAAATCCTCACCTACCTTGGTCTCTTTGTTAATTACTGGAAAGATATTATATCTTCCACTGTGACATCCCATAACTAAATGCTCCTTCTCTTTTTCCGAAGGACCAACATTTACTTTAGCCACTCTTTTCTCATTATTTATGTTTATAGAAACGTTTGCTATCTGTCTTTGTAGTCTGTGCTAGTTTATTTTTCTCATGTTCTATCTTACATTTCTTTGTAGCTCTTCAGTGGCTTTCTGTTGACCTTAAAATTTTCCCAGTTCAAGTTTCATGCTGGTTTTGACCACTTTGTATGCCTTTCAATTTGATCACTTTCCTCAGATACCCATCGCAGAGAACAACTTTTCTTACAGTCCTTCTCTGGAATATACCTTTGCTGAGGACTTTGTAAAATGTCTTAGAAAATCCTCCACTGCTCATCAACTGTCCCACCATAAAATCTTTGTTTCCAGTCTACGTTTTCCAGGTTCTCCCTCATTCTATTGTAGTTCCCCATGTCCAAGCACAGGACCCAGGTATTAGATTTTATCTTCACACTCTCCATATGTATTAAATTCAACTATACAGTGATCACTTCTTCCGAGAGGATCCCTAACTCTGAGATCACTAATTATTCCTGTCTCATTGCAGAGGGCCAGATCTTGGATAGCTTGCTCCGTTGTAGATCCATTTCATACTCTTCAAGTAAAATATCACAGATACATTTAATGAACTCCTCAAAGCTCCACTGACTGAGCTGGTTTGACCAATCTACATGTAGATTAAAATCACCCACGATAATAACCGTACCATTTTTTCAGGCAATAGTTATTTCTTTGTTTATTGCCCATGCCAATGTGATGTTATTGTTTGGTGGCCTGCACACTATGCCTATCAGTGACTTTCTTGGTAGAATTTTGAATGCATCATTCCTGTTTCTCCTAATGTACAGCAAAAACAATAACTATTTGTATTGTATGAAATCTTTCACAATGGCAAATCTCCTAAGGTGCTTCATGGATGATCAAAACATTGATTAAGGAGAATGATTAAAAACAAATCTTAAAGGAGGATAGAAAAGATTAGGGAGACTATTTGACAGACTTCTGCCCTTGACAGCTCCAATTGTAGAGTGATGCAGGTGGGGTGGGTTGGAAAGAGAACATGCAAAGGGGAAATGGAGGAGTGCAGGCAGTGTATAAGGTCTTAAGGACAGAGGAGGTTCCAGAATGAGTCTGTCGGTCATAGAGAGTATGGCTGCCTCATGGAGTTTGAAGCACTGCAATGGGTCCATGCATGTCATGTTAGTCGAGGATAGTATAACGGTGGCTGAGAGTACTTTTGATGAGGACTCGTCTCCTGAGGTAGTGTGGGCTGAGGTTAGAATCAGGAGAGGAGAGGTCACACTGCTTGGAGATTTTTTTAATAGGCCTCCACAGAGTTCGAGGAAAGTGGAAGAGAGGATTAGCAAAATTATGCTGGGTAAGAGCAAAAGTACCAGGGTGGTCATTATGGGGGACTTCAGCTTCCCCAACATTGACTGGGAATGCTATAACTCTAGTACGTTGGATGATCAATTTTTGTCCAGTGTGTACAGGAGGGTTTCCTGACACAGCATGTCGAAGGGACAACAGGGGAGGCCACATTGGATCCGATGCTTGGTAATGAACCAGACCAGATGTTTGATTTAGGCGAACACTTTGGAGCGAGTGACCACAATTCACATACGTTTAGTTTTGCGATGGAAAGGGACAGGTACATGCCACAGGGCAAGAGTTATCAATGGGGCAAAGACAATTAAAGCAATTAGGCAGGAATTAGCATGCATAGAATGGGGTAGCAAAATGCAGGGGATGCAGACAATGAAAATGTGGAGCTGGTTTAAGGAACAGATATTGCATGTCCTTGACAGGTATGTCTCTGTCAGGCAGGGAGGAAGTGATAAGGTAAGGGAACCATAGTTTACTACAGAAATTGCATCTCTTGTGAAGAAGAAGAAGAAGGCTTATGTGTTGATGAGGCAAGATGATTCAGATGAGGAGATGGAGAGTTACAGATCAGCTAGGAAGGATTTAAAGAGAGAGTTATGAAGAGCAAAGAGAGGACACGAGCAGTCTTTAGCAAATAGAATACAGCAGAACCCTAAAGATTTCTATAGGTATGTAAGGAATAAAATTATGATTAGGGTAGGAATAGGTCCAATCAAAGACAGAAGTGGGATGTTGAGTGTGTACCCTGTGGAGATTGGAGAGGTGCTAACGAACATTTCTCATTGGTTTTCACTCAGGAAAAGGAGACTATTGTAGAGGAGAAGAATGTGGTACGAGATTTTAGACGAGAAAGGATCGAGATTAGTTAGAAACAGGTGTGATCAATCCTAGAAGGAGTGAAAGTAGACAAGTCCCCTAGGCCGGATGGGACTTATTCGAGGATTCTCTGGGAAGATAGATCAGAGCATTTGGCTTTGATATTTGAGTCGTCATTGTCTACAGGTTTGGTACCAGAGGACTGGAGAATTCCAAATGTTGTGCCTTTGTTCAAGAAGGGCAGTAGAGATTACTCAGATAATTATACACCAGTGAGACTGACTTCTGTTGTAGGAAGGGTTTTGGAAAGGATTATAAGAGATAAGATTTATAATCATCTTGCAAACAACAATTTAATTTCAGATAATCAACATGGTTTCATCAAGGGCAGTTCGTGTCTTGAGAACCTCAGAGTTTTTTGAGAAGCTGACCAAGCATGTAGATGAGGGTAGGGCAGTTGACGTGGTATACATGGACTTCAGTAAAGTCTTTGATAAGGTTCCACATGGTAGGCTGTTGGAGAAAATGCAGAGGCATGGAATTGAGGGTGATGTAGCAGTTTGGATTAGAACCTGGCTTTCTAAAAGAAGGCAGCATGTGTTGGTTGATGGAAAATATTCAACCTGGAGTCCAGTTACTAGTGGTGTGCCATAAAGATCTTTTTTGGGACCACAGCTGTTTGTCACTTTTTAGAAAAGACATAGATGCAGGCATAGGTGGATGGATTAGTAAATTTGCTGATGACACTAAAGTCGGTGGAGTAGTGGACAGTGCAGAAGAGTGTTACAGGTTGCAGGGGGAAATGGAAAAACTGCAGACTTGGGCTGAGAGGTGGCAAATGGAGTTCAATGCAGCTAAATATGAGGTGATGCACTTTGAGAAGAATAACATAAAGGCAGAGTACTGGGTCAATGGAAAGGTTCTTTGTAGTGTGAATGTGCAGAAGGATGTTGGAGTCCATGTACATGGATCTCTGAAAGTTGCCACCCAGGTGGATAGTACTGTTAAGATGGCATACGGTGTGTTAGGTTTCATTCATAGAGTAATTGAGTTCCAGAACAGCAATATCATGCTGCAAATATACAAAATGCTGGTGCGGCCATACTTGGAATATTGTGTGCAGTTCTGGTGCCCATATTTCGGGAAGGACGTGGAGGAATTGGAAAAGGTGTGGAGGAGATTAACCAGGATGTGGTCTAGTCTGGAGGGAAGGTCTTACGAGGAAAGGCTGAGAGACTTGAAACTATTCTCCTTGGCAAGAAGAAGGCTAAGAGGGGATTTGATAGAGACATACAAGATGATCAGAGGCTTAGATAGGGTAGACAGTGGAAGTCTTTTTCTAGGATGATTATGTCAGTGTGCATGAGGGGGCATAAGAGCAAAGGAGGAGTGATAGATTTAAGACAGACGTCAGAGGCAGGTTCTTTACTCAGAGAGTGTTAAGGGTGTGGAATGTACTACCTGCTAATGTAGACAACTCAGCCACATCAGGAAGATTTAAACAATCCTTAGATAAACACATGGGTGATTTTAGAATAGTATACGGGGACGAGCTGAGAACAGTTCACAGGTTGGCGCAACATCAAGGACCGAAGGGCCTGTTCTGTGCTGTATTGTTCTATGACTATTGTGCTACAAGAGATTTCTGCTGTCCTAAAGAGAGTGACGGATCTTGTATTGTGGGCTTACGAAATGTCACTGATCTCTACCAAACATGTACGAGGTAGAGCTAGGGCAATAATAAGATGCTGCAACAGGAGGCGAACAGATAACTCCATACAAAACCCTGCTCCTTCTCATGTATTTTCACCTCCAAAACTGAGGGTGTTGCAGAAAAGCACCTCCATATCCCACCACAACATTTTACCCACGATCGTGGTATCTGGCTGTGCACTAAGGAGTGGAACAGTCTGTACTGGGACCCACTGGGGTCCTGAAACACTTGGTAAAGATTAAAATCATCTCTCATTGAGAGCCCCACGACATTGTATGCAATTTATATTGTTTTTAATTTGTTCCTGACTTCCCTTGTTTTTCTCTATGAACCTGTTCAAAGTTGTTATTACACACCCCTGCACCAGCTGTGAATTGAAGTCTCTAAGTCCAAGATTCGGGATATTTTCACATCACAAGGCATCAGTTCTCACTTCCCTTGTCCTTCAGCCTGCTGAGTTACGCCTGAATCAACTCTGCAATTGGGAGGAAGGGGCGGAACTAGAGGACCAAACAGAGGCCGGTCCGCCAATCAGAGTGAGGGAGGGGCGGGGCCAATGCATTCTCGGGGAATGATTGGTCAGAAAGCAAACTGTTTTGTACGATTGTGATCATTCTCACTCCATAGTGGGGCATTAAACCTCTCTCATAAATCAATATGAGATTTTAAGAAGTAGTTGAAATGTAAAGCTGATAACGTACATATTTCCAATCGATTTACACAATTTGAGTAAGGAACTAATTTTCAAAATCCCAGAACGACTGGTAATTTACAAACCTGGCCAGTATGGTTAACTTGGACCGAACCATCCACTTACAAGCTCGACCTCTCTATGTTTCTAACTCGACAGAACAATTATTAATGATAAATATTTCACCCATGATTCCGTGCAGATATGAATATTCGCTATAAACTCACCGATAACTTCAGACGCACGCGCAGTTCGGTTCCTATGTGGCACATGCGCAGTGTCACATTGATCAGGACAGGGAGAGAGAGAGACATGGAGCTGCTTTCTCCGGCAGCGGCTGTGATCGGCTTCAAGAGCGGCGCTCAGAGCCGGTGTGAGGGAGCCTCGCTGGGAGAAAGGAGCGGAG